>NW_027413023.1:23603-45187 GCF_025370935.1 Choristoneura fumiferana
AAATAAATTAAAGGTATAAAAATAAAAAAATATAAAAATATTTTATTAGAATTTATTTTAAAAAAAATTTAAAATAGGTTAATAATTTAAACCTACTAATGAATTATAAATTAATATTATATATTTTTAGTTAAAGATGCACAATAATTTTTAATATTATTAGATATAGTTTAATTCTATTAAATATAAAAATATAATCTACATAATTTATCCTATCAGAATAAGATTTTATCATTTAACTTTATTTTTGAAAAAAAGGGAATTCCTTTATATTTGGGGATTAATCCAAAAGCTTAATTTCCTTATTTAATTTTTTTTTTATTTTATATTAAAATTATACAAATTGGTTAATATTTAAATATAAATAATTTATTATGTATATAAATATATAAAATTTATATAAATATAAAAATAATATTATATTAAATTTAATATAAATAAATATTAATATTATTAAAATATCTATATTCTTTTAAAATTTTAATGTTTACATTAATTTTTAAAAATTTAAATAGCAAATAAAATTTTCAATATAAATAATATGAAAAAAAAAAGAAGATTATTAAATTTTTATTATTCATATTATTTATTTTTATTAAAAATTTAATTTATTAAATTATAATTAAATTAATTTATATTATTAAATTTATATAAATATTTATTAAAATAATTAATTAAATATAATATTATATTAATTTTATAATAAATATTTAATAATTATATTATTTTAATAATAAAAATATTTAATATTATATTAATTAAAAATCTTTTATATCTTTAAATTTTAAATGTTACATTAATTTTAAAATTTAAATAAAAGTAATTTTAAATATATATTAATATGAAAAAAAAAAGAGAAAGATTATTAATTTTTATAATTTCATATATTATTTATTTATTAAAAATTTAATATATAATTATAATTAATTATTTAATTATTATTATTATATAAATATTTTAATTTAATAATAATTATAATTTAAATTTATTTTATATATTATATTATTTTATATATAAATATTTAATATTATATTTATTTTATATATAAATATATTAATATTATATTATTAAAATATCTTTATATCTTTAAAATTTTAATGTTTACATTAATTTTTAAAAATTTAAATAGCAAATGTAATTTTCAATATAAATAATATGAAAAAAAAAGAGAAAGATTATTAATTTTTTTATATTCATATTATTTATTTATTATTAAAAATTTAATATATAAATTATAATTAAATTATTATATTATTATTATTATATAAATATTTAATATTATATAATAATTTATAATATAAATATTTAATATTATATTATTTTATAATAAATATTTAATATTATATTATTTTATAATAAATATTTAATATTATATTATTTTATAATAAATATTTAATATTATATTATATAATATTTTATTAAATTATTTAAAATAAAAAAAAAAAAAAAAAAATCTATGTAAAAAATTTTATATATAAATAAATTTTTTATGATTTATAAAAATTTTTTTAAATTTATTTTACATATAAATTTTAGTGTAAATTTTTAAATATTTTAAAAATATTTAATTTTA
Source organism: Choristoneura fumiferana (assembly GCF_025370935.1). Classification (NCBI taxonomy): domain Eukaryota; kingdom Metazoa; phylum Arthropoda; class Insecta; order Lepidoptera; family Tortricidae; genus Choristoneura; species Choristoneura fumiferana. The sequence continues at coordinate 25,177 of NW_027413023.1, forward strand.
TTAAATTAGTAATTAATATTAAAAATTTAAGAAATTAAGATTTAGTAATATTAAAATTAATAACAAATTTTGTGCCAGCAGTTGCGGTTATACAAAAGTTAAATTAAATTTTATTAGTAATAATTAATATAAAATAATTTAATTTAAATATTAAATTAATAAGTGAAATTTTAATTTAATTAAAAATTATAATAAAAATTGTATGATTTAATAAATTTTAATATAAACTAGGATTAGATACCCTATTATTAAAAATTTAAATTTAAAATACTAAAATAGTAAATAATTATTTATTTAAACTTAAATAATTTGGCGGTATTTTAGTTCATTTAGAGGAATCTGTTTATTAATTGATAATCCACGAATAATTTTACTTAGTTTATAATTTTGTATATCGTTGTTAAAAAAATATTTTTAAATAAATTTAATATTTTAAAATTTAAAAAGAAAATTAAATCAGATCAAGATGCAGATAATAATTAAGAATATAATGGATTACAATAAATTTATTTATATGAATATTAAATTGAAAAATTTAATTGAAAGTGGATTTAAATGTAATTTTATTTAATTTAATAAAATGATTTTAAATTAAAATATGTACATATTGCCCGTCGCTTTCATTAATAAGTTGAAATAAGTCGTAACAAAGTAGAGGTACTGGAAAGTGTTTCTAGAAAGAACAAATTAGAGCTTGATATAAGCATTTCATTTACATTGAAAAGATATTAATATTTTATTTAATTTGATTAAAGAAAAAATTAGTATAATTTAAATTAATTAATAAAAATAATTTTTAATAAAATATTTATATGGGGGTTTAAGTATTTTTTAAAGAAAAAAATTTTTTAATTTATAGTGAATTAGTATTGTGAAAGAATTTTGAAATAATTGAAAATAAAATTTTTATTTAAGTAAATTTTATTTATTGTATCTTGTGTATCAGAGTTTATTAAAAAAATGTTTTAGTTATAATTTTTCTCGAATTTAAAAGAGTTAATTAATTAAAAAATTTACTGTAGCAAAAGTATTTTTTATATTTAATTAGAAATGAAATGTTAATCGTTTTTAAATATATCTAGTTTTTTTAGAAAAAAATTTAATTTTAAATTAGTTTAATAAAAATATTAATTAAAAAATATTTTTAAAATAAAATTTAATATGTTAAGGGATAAGCTTTAATTTAAATTATTATAATATTATTTATTTGTTAATGAAAATTTTAAAATTTATATTGTTTAAAAATTATAATTTTTTATAAATAATTTCATTAAAAATAAAATTTAATAATAAATTTAATTTTTTATAAAAAAATAAAATTTAATAAAAAATTTTAGTTATAATGATAAAATTAGTATAAATATTATTTAAATAAAAATTAATAATATAAATTTATTTGTATAATTAATTATAAGGAATTCGGCAAAAATTTATATTCACTTGTTTATCAAAAACATGTCTTTTTGTTTAATAATTTAAGGTCTAATCTGCCCACTGATAAATTATTAAAGGGCTGCAGTATTTTGACTGTACAAAGGTAGCATAATCATTAGTCTCTTAATTGGTGACTTGTATGAAAGATTGGATGAGATATATACTGTCTTATTTTTATTAATAAAACTTAATTTTTTAGTTAAAAAGCTAAAATAAATTTAAAAGACGAGAAGACCCTATAGAGTTTTATATAAAATAATAATTAGAGGTTTTTTTATTAATTTTAAATTAAAATTAAATTTTATATTTTGTTGGGGTGATAAAAAAATAGAATAAACTTTTTTTAAATTTGTAATATATATATATATATATATATAATTTATAACATATATAAATGAATAATTGATCCATAATTTATGATTAAAAGATTAAATTACCTTAGGGATAACAGCGTAATTTTTTTTTTTAGTTCATATAAAAAAAAAAGTTTGCGACCTCGATGTTGGATTAAGATAAAATTTAGATGCAAAAGTTTAAAATTTTGATCTGTTCGATCATTAAAATCTTACATGATCTGAGTTCAAACCGGTGTAAGCCAGGTTGGTTTCTATCTTTAAATTAATAAAATATTTTAGTACGAAAGGATCAAATATTTAAAATAATTTTATAATGTTGAATATTAATAAATTAAAATATAGATTTAAATTTATTAACTATTTTGGCAGAAAAGTGTAATGGTTTTAGAAATCATAAATATATAATTTAATTATATAGATAGTATATGTTTTTAAATGATTATATTTTAATTTTAATTGGTTTATTAATGTTGATTTTAGGGGTTTTAATTGGAGTTGCTTTTTTAACTTTGTTAGAGCGAAAAGTTTTAGGTTATATTCAAATTCGTAAAGGTCCTAATAAATTAGGATTTACAGGGATTTTACAACCTTTTAGAGATGCTATTAAGTTATTTACTAAAGAACAAACATATCCATTATTTTCTAATTATTTAGTTTATTATTTTTCTCCTATTTTTAGTTTTTTTTTATCTTTATTAATTTGAATAGTTATTCCTTATTATTTTAATATGATTAGATTTAATTTAGGATTTTTATTTTTTTTTTGTTGTACTAGATTAGGGGTTTATACATTAATAATTTCTGGTTGATCATCTAATTCAAATTATTCATTATTAGGGGGATTACGAGCTGTAGCTCAAACAATTTCTTATGAAGTTAGTTTAGCTTTAATTATATTATCTGTTATTATTATAATTATAGATTTTAATTTAGTAAAATTTAATTATTATCAATCTATAATTTGATTTATATTTATAATAATACCTTTATCATTATGTTGACTATCTTCAAGATTGGCAGAAACTAATCGGACTCCTTTTGATTTTGCAGAGGGTGAAAGAGAATTAGTTTCAGGGTTTAACATTGAATATAGAAGAGGGGGATTTGCTTTAATTTTTTTAGCTGAGTATTCAAGTATTTTATTTATAAGTATATTATTTATTTTAATATATATAGGAGGTTATGATTTAAGTTTATTTTTTTATTTAAAATTAGTTTTTATCTCATTTTTTTTTATTTGGGTTCGGGGGACGTTACCTCGTTATCGTTATGATAAATTAATATATTTAGCTTGAAAAAGATATTTACCATTGTCTTTAAATTTTTTAATGTTATTTATTGGTATTAAAATTTTTTTTATTTAATTAAACTTTTTTAGTATAAATTAATAGAATATAATAATTCTTTCTTAAGTTTTCAAAACAAATGCTTTAACAAGCTCATTAATTAGTTAAAAATTAAATTATCTCAATATTTACTTAATAATGGGTTTAAAATAAAGTATGAAAAATAAACTACAGTAAGAATTTGTCCTGTAATAATATATGGGTCTTCTACAGGGCGTGCTCCAATTCAAGTTAAAAGAATAATAGTTATTACTATAAATCAAAATAAGATTTGGTTTAAAGGATAAAATTGAATTCCTTGAATTTTTTTATTAAAAGTAAAAGGTAAAATAATTAAAATAAGAATAGATATTACTAAAGCAATTACTCCTCCTAATTTATTAGGAATAGATCGTAGAATAGCATAAGCAAATAAAAAATATCATTCTGGTTGAATATGAACAGGGGTTACTAAAGGATTTGCTGGGATAAAATTATCAGGGTCCCCTAATAAATTAGGGTTAATTATAATTAATATAATTAAAATAAATAATATAATTAAAAATCCAACTAAATCCTTAAAGGAAAAAAAAGGATGAAAGGGAATTTTATCTAAATTACTATTAATTCCTAGGGGATTATTTGACCCTGTTTGATGAAGAAATAGTAAGTGAATTATAGTTATTATAACTAAAATAAAAGGTAAAAGAAAATGAAAAGTATAAAAACGAGTTAAAGTAGCATTATCGACTGCAAATCCCCCTCAAATTCAATTTACTAATATATTACCTAAATAAGGAATAGCTGATAATAAATTTGTAATTACTGTGGCTCCTCAGAAAGATATTTGCCCTCAAGGTAATACATATCCTATGAAAGCAGTTCCTATTAATAAAAATAATAAAATAACTCCTACTATTCAAGTATATTTTAAATTAAAAGATTCATAGTAAATTCCTCGTCCAATATGTAAGTATACACAAATAAAAAAAAATGATGCTCCATTAGCATGAAGGGTTCGAATTATTCACCCATAATTTACATTTCGGCAAATATAATTTACTCTATAAAAAGCTATTTCAATATTAGCTGTATAATATATTGTTAAAAATAATCCAGTTATAATTTGAATTATTAAACATAGTCCTAATAAAGATCCAAAATTTCATCAAGTAGAAATATTAGAAGGTGATGGGAGGTCAATTAATGATCCATTAATAATTTTAAAAATGGGATGAGTTTTTCGTATAGGTTTATAATTATTTATCATTAGTTAATATTAAGTTCTTTGACGAAGAGGGCCATAAAAAATATTTGTAATTTTTACAACTGCTACTAAAGTAATGAATAAGTAAATAATTATTATTATTATTATTAAAAATGTTTGGTTATTATATAATTTTGAAAGGTTAATTTTATTTTCATTATTGAAAAGTATTCTATAATTAAATAAATTTTCTATTTCTCTATTAAAAAAATAGTTTATTAGATTTAAATTATTAAAAATATATAAACTAAAAATAAAAATAATAATTGAAGAAGTAAAAATAATTTTTAAAAAAAAAAAATTATTTTTAAATATTTCATTTGATGCAATTCTAGAAACATAAATAAATAAAACTAATAATCCCCCTAAAAATGTTAAAAATAAAATATAAGAAAATCAATAAGTATTAATTAATATACCTGACAATAAACAAATAAAAATAGTTTGAATTAAAATTATTAATCCTATTGATAAAGGATGGTTTATGTAAAATATTAAAATTGAATTTATTATTATTATTAATGCTAAAAAAATTTTTATTTCAAAGAATAGTTTAATTAAAATAATAATTTTGGAGATTATTGATAAAGAATATTCTTTTTCTTTGAAGTTTTTAAAGAAAATTCTTATTTTTGATTTACAAGACCAATGTTTTTTTTAAACTATAAAAACTAATGAATATTTTTTATATTGTATTAATTATTATTTTTATATTTATTATTGGGAATTTAATTTTTGTTTCTAAGCATAAGCATTTATTAATTATTTTATTAAGTTTAGAATTTATAGTATTAAGAATTTTTTTATTTATATTATTTATTTTAAGATATATAAATATAAATATATATATATTAATAGTTTTTTTAGTTTTTGCAGTATGTGAGGGGGCTTTAGGCCTATCAATTTTGGTTTCAATAATTCGTACTCATGGTAATGATTATTTTCAAAGTTTTAATTTATTATAAATGATAAAATTTTTATTTATGATAATTTTTATAATTCCTTTATGTTTTATTAAAAATATATTTTGATTGGTTCAAATATTTTTATTTATTTTAATATTTTTTTTTATAAATTTGTCTATAACATTAAATAATTTTAGTAATTTAAGTTATATATTTGGTTGTGATATAATTTCTTTTGGTTTAATTTTATTGAGAATTTGGATTTGTGGGTTAATATTAATGGCAAGAGAAAATTTATTTAAAATTAAGTTTTATATTAATTTTTTTCTTTTCAATATTATTTTTTTATTAATTATACTTTATATGACTTTTTCTGTTATAAATTTATTTATATTTTATTTATTTTTTGAAGGGAGATTAATTCCAACCTTATTATTAATTATGGGTTGAGGATATCAACCTGAACGAATTCAAGCCGGTTTATATTTATTATTTTATACATTATTTGCATCCTTACCGTTATTATTAGGGATTTTTTATATTTTTAATGAAATAAATTATATTATAATATATTTTTTTAAGTTTATAAATTTAAATTTATACTTATTATATTTTAGAATAATTATAGCTTTTTTAGTAAAAATACCTATATATTTTGTTCATTTATGATTACCTAAAGCTCATGTAGAAGCTCCTGTATCAGGGTCAATAATTTTAGCTGGGATTATATTAAAATTAGGAGGTTATGGATTATTACGAGTAATAGTATTTTTACAGCAAGTAGGGTTAAAATTTAATTTTATTTGGGTAATTATTAGTTTATTAGGGGGATTTTATGTTAGATTAAATTGTTTTTGTCAAGTAGATATTAAATCTTTAATTGCTTATTCATCAGTTGCTCATATAAGTTTAGTTATTGGGGGTATTATAACTATAAATTATTGAGGATTTATAGGATCTTACGTATTAATAATTGGTCATGGTTTATGTTCTTCAGGAATGTTTTGTTTAGCTAATATTAATTATGAACGTTTACATAGACGAAGTTTATTTATTAATAAGGGTTTAATAAATTTTATACCTTCAATAAGTTTATGATGATTTTTATTAATGTCTAGAAATATAGCTGCTCCACCTTCTTTAAATTTAATGGGGGAAATTATATTAATTAATAGATTAATGAGATGATGTTGATTTTCAATAATTTTTTTAATGTTAATTTCTTTTTTTAGTGCTGGTTATAGATTATATTTATATTCTTACTCTCAACATGGAAAATATTATTGTGGGGTTTATAGTTTTTATACTGGTGTATCTCGTGAATATTTAATATTATTATTACATTGATTACCTTTAAATATTTTAGTTTTAAAGATTGATTATAGAACAATTTGATTTTACTTAAATAATTTAATATAAAATATTGATTTGTGGTATCAAATATATGAAATTTTCATTTTAGGTCATTTATAAAAATAATTTTATTTGTTTTTTAAGATTTTTTTTTCTTTTTTTTTTTAGTATAACAAATTTTTTGTTTTTAATTTATTTTATTTATGAAGATTTAATTGTTTTTTTAGAATGGGAAATTATTTCTTTTAATTCTAATATAATTGTTATGTCAATTTTATTAGATTGAATGTCTTTATTATTTATAATATTTGTTTCTTTAATTTCTTCTGTTGTTATTTTTTATAGAAAAAGATATATATCATCTGAAAAAAATTTAAATCGATTTATTATTTTAGTTTTATTATTTGTATTTTCTATGATTTTATTAATTATTAGTCCTAATATAATTAGAATTTTTTTAGGTTGAGATGGTTTGGGATTAGTATCTTATTGTTTAGTTATTTATTATCAAAATATTAAATCTTATAATGCTGGAATATTAACTGCTTTATCAAATCGAATTGGTGATGTTTGTATTTTATTATCTATTGCTTGAATAATAAATTATGGTAGTTGAAATTATATTTTTTATTTAAATTTTATAAGTAATGATTATTCTATGAAAATAGTTGGAACTATAATTATTATAGCAGCTATAACAAAAAGAGCTCAGATTCCATTTAGTTCTTGATTACCAGCTGCTATAGCAGCTCCTACTCCCGTATCTGCCCTAGTTCATTCTTCTACTTTAGTTACTGCTGGGGTTTATTTATTGATTCGATTTAATAGTTTATTATTGGATTTATTTATATTAAAAATTTTATTATTATTATCAGGTTTAACTATATTTATAGCTGGAATTACTGCTAATTATGAATTTGATTTAAAAAAAATTATTGCTTTATCAACATTAAGTCAGTTAGGGTTAATAATAAGAATTTTAAGTATGGGGTTACCTGATTTGGCTTTTTTTCATTTATTAACTCATGCTATATTTAAAGCTTTATTATTTATATGTGCTGGAGTTATTATTCACATGATAAATAATATTCAAGATATTCGTTATATAGGGGGAATTAGATATTATTTACCTTATACTTCTTTATGTTTAAATATTTCAAATATAGCATTATGTGGTATTCCTTTTTTAGCAGGATTTTATTCTAAGGATATGATTTTAGAATTGGTATCTTTAAGATATTTAAATATATTTATTTTTTTTTTATATTATATTTCTACAGGTCTTACTATATATTATAGTTTTCGATTACTTATATATTTAATGATTAATGATTTTAATTTATTAAGTATTTATAATTTATTTGATGAAGATTATATTATATTAAAAAGAATGTTTACTTTATTATTTATAAGAGTTTTAAGAGGGAGTTTTTTAAGATGAATAATTTTTCCTTATCCTTATATAATTTATTTACCCTTTAATATAAAAATAATAGTAATTTATGTAAGAATTTTAGGAATATTAATAGGTTATATTGTAAGTAATATAAAGATTTACTCTTTAAATAAGTTTTTATCTACTTATACTTTAAGAAATTTTTTAAGTTTAATATGATTTATACCTAATTTATCTACTTATGGAGTAAATTATATTTTTTTAAATTTTGGTCAAAATTTATTAAAAATTATTGATATAGGTTGAAGAGAAATATATAGAGGTCAAGGAATATTTTTTATTTTAAAAAAATATTCTATTTTTTATTATTTTTTTCAAATAAATAATTTTAAAATTTATTTATTTAGATTTGTTTTATGAATAATTATTATATTATTTATATTATTTATTTATTTAAATAGCTTATAAAATAGAGCATAATATTGAAGATATTAAGGAGATTATTAATCTTTAAATAAAAAAAAATTATTTATAAAAAAATTATAAATTTTTATTTTTACAATGAAAATGTAATGTTTTATATTAAACTATATAAATAGAAATAATAATGGAATTTCACCACTAAAAATTAAGTTAGCAGCTTAATTTTAAATATTTTATTTCTTATTATTTAATTGGAAATATTATTTCAATAATATCATTAACAGTGATATACCTCTATTTTGGTTTCAATTAATAAATAAGGAGTTAATTAAACTCTTTCTTTTAAGTCGAAATTAAATGCAAAATTGCTTCTTATTTAAGATAAATTATTATTTTAATATTCTTTGAATGCAAATCAAATGTTTTTTATTTTAAACTATTATCCTAATTTAATTTGTTCATTTTAATATATTTTGATTTCATTCATGATAAAGTCCTAAAATTAATACAATTATGAAAAAATAACTAATTTTAGATCAAATAATTAAATTTACAGATAAGAAAGTTGAAATTATAGGAAAAATTAAAGCAATTTCAACATCAAAAATTAAAAAAATAATTGTAATTAAAAAAAAATGTAATGAAAATGGTACTCGAGCTGAAGATTTGGGGTCAAATCCACATTCAAATGGTGAGGATTTTTCACGATCAGAAAAAGATTTTTTAGATAAAATTATGGATAAAAATATAATAATATTAGATAAAATAATAAAAATAACTGAAATAATAAATATAATAATAATTATTTATATTAATTAATAATTAAACTTTTTGATTGGAAGTCAAATATACTAAATATATTATATAAATAGTTAATTTCCTCATCAATAAATAGAAATATAAAGGAATAGTCATACTACATCAACAAAATGTCAGTATCAGGCAGCAGCTTCAAATCCAAAATGATGATTTTTAGAAAAGTGGTTATTTATATGACGAATTAAACAAATTAGAAGAAAAATTGTTCCAATTAAAACATGAAGACCGTGAAATCCTGTTGCTATAAAAAAAGTTGATCCATAAATTCTATCTGCAATAGTAAAAGGTGCTTCAATATATTCATATGCTTGAAGTATAGTAAAGTAAATACCTAATATAACAGTAATAAAAAGTCCTTGAGTTGTTTGGGTAAAATTATTTTCTATTAATGCATGATGAGCTCATGTTACAGTAATACCTGATGTAATTAAAATAATTGTATTTAATAATGGAATTTGAAATGGGTTAAATGGAATAATACTTACAGGAGGTCATATTATACCAATTTCAATATTAGGTGATAAACTTCTATGAAAAAAAGCTCAAAAAAAAGAGATAAAAAAAAATACTTCAGAGATAATAAATAAAATTATTCCTCAACGTAAACCTTTGGAAACTAAAATTGTATGTTTTCCTTGTATAGTTCCTTCTCGACAAATATCTCGTCATCATTGATATATTGTTAATAAAATAATAATATAACCTAAAATTAATATATTTATATTGAAATTATGGAATCATTTAACTATTCCTGTGACTAAAGTTAAAACTCCAATAGCTCCTGTTAAAGGTCAAGGTCTGTAATCAACTAAATGATATGGATGGTTGTGGTGTGTTGTCATTAAATTTTAATTAACTTCTCTAGCATAAAGATTACTTAAAATTGAAATTACATATGATTGAATTACTGCAACTGCAGATTCTAAAATTATTAATAAAATTTGAATAATAACTAATAAAAATACAAAATAAGAGTTTATAGAAGGACCTGTTCCTCTTAATAAAGTTATTAAAAGATGTCCAGCAATTATATTTGCTGTTAATCGAACAGCTAGTGTACCTGGTCGAATAATGTTACTAATAGTTTCAATTAAAACTATAAAAGGCATTAAAATACCTGGAGTTCCTTGAGGAATTATATGAGCAAATATATGTTGAGAATTATTAATTCATCCATATAATATAAATCTTAATCATAAAGGTAATGAAATTGATAAAGATAAAGTTAAATGACTAGTTCTTGTAAAAATATAGGGAAATAAACCTAAAAAATTATTAAATAAAATAAAAGAGAATATTGAAACAAAAATGAAAGTTGAGCCATTTAATCCATTTGTTCCTAGTAAGGTTTTAAATTCTTTATGAAGAGTGTTTAAAATTAAGTTTCATAATATAAAAAATCGATTAGGAATTAATCAATAGGAATAAGGTAAAAATATTAATCCTACTAATGTTCTAATTCAATTTAAAGATAAATTGAATAAATTAGTTGTTGGGTCAAAGATTGAAAATAGATTATTTATCATTTTCAATTAAAATTTTTTGATAAAAAATTTTTATTAGTTTTTTTATTATTTAATTTTAAATTAAAAATATAATAATTTATAATATTAAATAAAATAAAAATACAAATAAAAAAAAAGAATGAAAATATTCAATTAATAGGTATTATTTGGGGAATAAAAGAATATTACTTAAATGTAATAATTTAAATTTGACATATTTATGTTATAAATTAACTAATTCTTTTTATTTCATTAGAAGTAATTGCTAATTTACTATAAAATGGTTTAAGAGACCAGTACTTGCTTTCAGTCATCTAATGATGAATAATTGTTAATTCAATTAATAAAATTTTTAATTGAAATTCTTTCAATTACAATTGGTATAAAACTATGATTAGCTCCACAAATTTCAGAACATTGGCCATAGAAAATTCCTGGACGATTAATGAAAAAATTAGTTTGGTTTAATCGACCTGGATTAGCATCTACTTTTACCCCCAATGAGGGAATAGTTCAAGAGTGAATAACATCTGTTGCTGTTACTAGAATTCGAATTTGGTTATTTATAGGAAGAACAATTCGATTATCAACATCTAATAAACGAAAATTATTATTTTTTATTTCATTAATGGGAATTATATAAGAATCAAATTGAATATTTTGAAAATCTGAATATTCATAACTTCAATATCATTGATGACCAATTGATTTTAAGGTAATTAAAGGATTATTAAGTTCATCTAATAAATAAAGTAATCGTAAAGAAGGTAAAGCAATAAAGATTAAAGTGACAGCTGGTAAAATTGTTCAAATTAATTCAATTATTTGTCCTTCTAATAAAAATCGATTAATATAAGAATTAAAAAATAAACTAATTATTAGATATCCTACTAAAATAGTAATTATAATTAGAATAACTAATGTATGATCATGGAAAAAAATAATTTGTTCTATTAAAGGGGAGGCTCTATTTTGAAGATTAAAGTTAGATCAAGTTGCCATTTCTAAAAAAAGGATATTCCTTTATAAATGGGGTTTAAATCCATTACATATAATCTGCCATATTAGAAGTTTCTTAAAATAGGTAATTCATTATATGAATGTTCTGCTGGTGGAAGATTTTGATATCATTCAATAGAGGAATTTATATTTAAAGGGAATAAAATAATTCGTTTATTAATTAATGATTCTCAAATAATTATTAACATTAATATTGTTGCAACTAAAGAAATATAAGAACCTAAAGAAGAAATAATATTTCATGAAGTATAAGTATCAGGATAATCTGAATATCGTCGGGGTATACCAGCTAATCCTAGAAAATGTTGGGGAAAAAATGTTAAATTTACCCCAATAAATATTGTAAAAAATTGAATTTTAAGTAAATAAGGGTTTAAAGCTAATCCAGTGAATAATGGATATCAGTGTACAAAACCTCCTATAATTGCAAATACAGCTCCTATAGAAAGAACATAATGGAAATGGGCAACTACGTAATAAGTATCGTGAAGTGTTACATCAATAGAAGAATTAGCTAAAATTACTCCTGTTAAGCCTCCTACTGTAAATAAAAATACAAACCCTAATCTTCAAAGTATAGAAGGTCTATAATTAATTTGTGTTCCATGTAGGGTTGCTAATCAACTAAAAATTTTAATACCTGTTGGTACGGCAATAATTATAGTTGCTGATGTAAAATAAGCTCGAGTATCAATATCTATACCTACTGTAAATATATGATGAGCTCAAACTACAAATCCCAGTAATCCAATTGCTATTATAGCATAAATTATTCCTAAACATCCAAAAGTTTCTTTTTTACCTCTTTCTTGTGAAATAATATGAGAGATTATTCCAAATCCTGGTAAAATTAAAATATAAACTTCAGGATGTCCAAAAAATCAAAATAAATGTTGATATAAAATAGGATCTCCTCCACCAGCAGGATCGAAAAATGATGTGTTTAAATTTCGATCTGTTAATAATATAGTAATAGCTCCAGCTAATACAGGTAAAGATAAAAGAAGTAAAAGAGCTGTAATTCCTACTGATCATACAAATAAGGGTATTTGGTCTAAAGATATATTATTTGGTCGTATATTAATAATAGTTGTAATAAAATTTACAGCTCCTAAAATAGATGAAATTCCTGCTAAATGTAAAGAAAAAATTGCTAAATCTACTGATCTTCCTCTATGAGCAATATTGGATGAAAGTGGGGGGTATACTGTTCATCCTGTACCAGCTCCATTTTCTACGATTCTTCTTGAAATTAAAAGTATAATAGAGGGGGGTAAAAGTCAAAATCTTATATTATTTATACGGGGGAAAGCTATATCTGGAGCTCCTAATATTAAAGGAACTAATCAATTTCCAAATCCTCCAATTATAATAGGTATAACTATAAAAAAAATTATAATAAAAGCATGGGCTGTTACAATAGTATTATAAATTTGATCATCACCAATTAAAGATCCAGGATTTCCTAATTCAGCTCGAATTAATAATCTTAAAGATGTTCCTACTATACCTGCTCAAATTCCAAATATAAAATATAATGTTCCAATATCCTTATGATTTGTTGAATAAAGTCATTTTCGCACAATAAAATGGCTGAGATTAAGCGATAAATTGTAAATTTATTTACGAGAATATTTCTCTTTTATTAAGCTTTATAGTTAAAAAATAATATAAAATTGCAAATTTTAAGTTGATAAAGAAAAATTCTAAGGCTTAAAGAAATTTTTCTTTATAAATAATTTTGAAGATTATTAGTTTATATTTAACTTAAAACCTTTATATGTAAAAAAAGGTTCTAATAATTATTCCTGAAATTGAAATTATACTTAAAAAATTAATAAAAAAAAAATAATTATTTTTAATTTTAATTTTAAATCATTTTAGTTTTAAATAATTAAATATTAATGATGAATAAATAATTCGAATATAATATAAAAGTATAACTAATCTTATTATAATAAAAATAAAGGTTATAATAAAAAATTTATTTTTTAATATTAAGTTAATTACTATTCATTTAGGAAAAAATCCAATAAAGGGGGGTAGTCCTCCTAGAGATAAAAAATTAATTATTAGTGATAATTTAATTATATTATTTAAATTAATAATAAATAATTGATTAATAAAGTAAACATTAAGTAAAAAAAATAAAAAACATATAATTCTATTTAAAAATCTATAAAATAAAAAATAAAATATTCATAAATTTTCACTAATTATAATAGAAGATAGTATTCACCCTAAATTATTAATTGAGGAAAAAGCTAATAATTTTCGTAAAGAGGTTTGATTTAATCCTCCAATAGCTCCAATAATTACATTTAAAATTAAAATTAAAATTAAAAATTTATCAAAAAAATAATATGACAGTAAAATTATGGGGGAAATTTTTTGTCATGTTATTAAAATGAAACAATTTATTCAAGATAAACCTTCTATAATATTGGGGAATCAGAAATGAAATGGTGCAGATCCTATTTTTATTAATAGTGTTGAATTTATTAAAATAGAGATAATATTGTTTATTTCTAAGTTTATAAATATTATTTTAATTAAAATAATAAATAAAAAATTAATAGAAGCAATAGATTGAATTAAAAAATATTTTAATGAAGCTTCTGAAGAAAATAAATTTTTTGAGTTTGAAATTAGGGGGATAAAACTCAATAAATTAATTTCTAATCCAATTCAACACCCAAATCATGAATTTGAAGAAATTGAAATTAAAGTACTAAAAAATAAAATAAATATAAAAAATATTTTATTAGAATTTATAAAAAAAAAAATTTAAAATAGGTTATTAATTAAACCTATAATGAATTATAAATTCATATTATATATTTTAGTGTAAGATGCACAATAATTTTTGATATTATTAGATATAGTTTAATTCTATAAAATATAATAAAGGTAGAATTCTACATGATTTATCCTATCAGAATAATCCTTTTTATCAGGCACTTTATTTTTAAAAAAAAGGGATTTCCTTTATATTTGGGGTATGAACCCAAAAGCTTAATTTAGCTTATTTTTAATTTTTATTTTTTTATTTTATATGAAAAATTATTACAAATGGTTAATATTTAAATATAAATTAATTTTATTATGTATATATATATATATATATTTATATAAATATAAAAATAATATTATATTAAATTTTTAATATAAATAAATATTATATTATTAAAATATCTTTATATCTTTAAAATTTTAATGTTTACATTAATTTTTAAAAATTTAAATAGCAAATGTAATTTTCAATATAAATAATATGAAAAAAGAGAAGATTATTAATTTTTTATATTCATATTATTTATTTATTATTAAAAATTTAATATATAAATTATAATTAAATTATTTATATTATTATTATTATATAAATATTTAATTTAATAATAATTTATAATTAAATATTTAATATTATATTATTTTATAATATTTAATATATATTATTTTATAATAAATATTTAATATTATATTATTAAAATATTTAAAAATTTTAATGTTTACATTAATTTTTAAAAATTTAAATAGCAAATGTAATTTTCAATATAAATAATATGAAAAAAAAAGAGAAAGATTATTAATTTTTTTATATTCATATTATTTATTTATTATTAAAAATTTAATATATAAATTATAATTAAATTATTTATATTATTATTATTATATAAATATTTAATTTAATAATTTAAATAAATTATATTATATATTTATAATAAATATTTAATATTATATTATTTAAATAATATTAATATTATATTATTAAAATATTTTATTTTTAAAATTTTAAACATTATTTTTAAAATTTAATATTAATTTTAATATAAATAATATAAATTTAATTTTATATTATTATTTATTTATATTAAAATTTAATATATAAATTATAATTAAATATTTATTATTTATATATAAATATTTAATTTAATAATAATTTATAATTAAATATTTAATATTATATTATTTTATAATAAATATTAATATTATTTTAAATAATATTTAATATTATATTATTTATAATAAATATTTAATATAAATAATATTTTATTAAATTATTTAAAAAAAAAAAAAAAAAAATCTATGTAAAAAATTTTATATATAAATAAATTTTTTATGATTTATAAAAATTTTTTTAAATTTATTTTACATATAAATTTTAGTGTAAATTTTTAAATATTTTAAAATATTTAATTTTATTAAATTAGTAATTAATATTAAAAATTTAAGAAATTAAGATTTAGTAATATTAAAATTAATAACAAATTTTGTGCCAGCAGTTGCGGTTATACAAAAGTTAAATTAAATTTTATTAGTAATAATTAATATAAAATAATTTAATTTAAATATTAAATTAATAAGTGAAATTTTAATTTAATTAAAAATTATAATAAAAATTGTATGATTTAATAAATTTTAATATAAACTAGGATTAGATACCCTATTATTAAAAATTTAAATTTAAAATACTAAAATAGTAAATAATTATTTATTTAAACTTAAATAATTTGGCGGTATTTTAGTTCATTTAGAGGAATCTGTTTATTAATTGATAATCCACGAATAATTTTACTTAGTTTATAATTTTGTATATCGTTGTTAAAAAATATTTTTAAATAAATTTAATATTTTAAAATTTAAAAAGAAAATTAAATCAGATCAAGATGCAGATAATAATTAAGAATATAATGGATTACAATAAATTTATTTATATGAATATTAAATTGAAAAATTTAATTGAAAGTGGATTTAAATGTAATTTTATTTAATTTAATAAAATGATTTTAAATTAAAATATGTACATATTGCCCGTCGCTTTCATTAATAAGTTGAAATAAGTCGTAACAAAGTAGAGGTACTGGAAAGTGTTTCTAGAAAGAACAAATTAGAGCTTGATATAAGCATTTCATTTACATTGAAAAGATATTAATATTTTATTTAATTTGAGTAAAGAAAAAATTAGTATAATTTAAATTAATTAATAAAAATAATTTTTAATAAAATATTTATATGGGGGTTTAAGTATTTTTTAAAGAAAAAAATTTTTTAATTTATAGTGAATTAGTATTGTGAAAGAATTTTGAAATAATTGAAAATAAAATTTTTATTTAAGTAAATTTTATTTATTGTATCTTGTGTATCAGAGTTTATTAAAAAAATATTTTAGTTATAATTTTTCTCGAATTTAAAAGAGTTAATTAATTAAAAAATTTACTGTAGCAAAAGTATTTTTTATATTTAATTAGAAATGAAATGTTAATCGTTTTTAAATATATCTAGTTTTTTTAGAAAAAAATTTAATTTTAAATTAGTTTAATAAAAATATTAATTAAAAAATATTTTTAAAATAAAATTTAATATGTTAAGGGATAAGCTTTAATTTAAATTATTATAATATTATTTATTTGTTAATGAAAATTTTAAAATTTATATTGTTTAAAAATTATAATTTTTTATAAATAATTTCATTAAAAATAAAATTTAATAATAAATTTAATTTTTTATAAAAAAATAAAATTTAATAAAAAATTTTTAGTTATAATGATAAAATTAGTATAAATATTATTTAAATAAAAATTAATAATATAAATTTATTTGTATAATTAATTATAAGGAATTCGGCAAAAATTTATATTCACTTGTTTATCAAAAACATGTCTTTTTGTTTAATAATTTAAGGTCTAATCTGCCCACTGATAAATTATTAAAGGGCTGCAGTATTTTGACTGTACAAAGGTAGCATAATCATTAGTCTCTTAATTGGTGACTTGTATGAAAGATTGGATGAGATATATACTGTCTTATTTTTATTAATAAAACTTAATTTTTTAGTTAAAAAGCTAAAATAAATTTAAAAGACGAGAAGACCCTATAGAGTTTTATATAAAATAATAATTAGAGGTTTTTTTATTAATTTTAAATTAAAATTAAATTTTATATTTTGTTGGGGTGATAAAAAAATAGAATAAACTTTTTTTAAATTTGTAATATATATATATATATATATATAATTTATAACATATATAAATGAATAATTGATCCATAATTTATGATTAAAAGATTAAATTACCTTAGGGATAACAGCGTAATTTTTTTTTTTAGTTCATATAAAAAAAAAAGTTTGCGACCTCGATGTTGGATTAAGATAAAATTTAGATGCAAAAGTTTAAAATTTTGATCTGTTCGATCATTAAAATCTTACATGATCTGAGTTCAAACCGGTGTAAGCCAGGTTGGTTTCTATCTTTAAATTAATAAAATATTTTAGTACGAAAGGATCAAATATTTAAAATAATTTTATAATGTTGAATATTAATAAATTAAAATATAGATTTAAATTTATTAACTATTTTGGCAGAAAAGTGTAATGGTTTTAGAAATCATAAATATATAATTTAATTATATAGATAGTATATGTTTTTAAATGATTATATTTTAATTTTAATTGGTTTATTAATGTTGATTTTAGGGGTTTTAATTGGAGTTGCTTTTTTAACTTTGTTAGAGCGAAAAGTTTTAGGTTATATTCAAATTCGTAAAGGTCCTAATAAATTAGGATTTACAGGGATTTTACAACCTTTTAGAGATGCTATTAAGTTATTTACTAAAGAACAAACATATCCATTATTTTCTAATTATTTAGTTTATTATTTTTCTCCTATTTTTAGTTTTTTTTTATCTTTATTAATTTGAATAGTTATTCCTTATTATTTTAATATGATTAGATTTAATTTAGGATTTTTATTTTTTTTTTGTTGTACTAGATTAGGGGTTTATACATTAATAATTTCTGGTTGATCATCTAATTCAAATTATTCATTATTAGGGGGATTACGAGCTGTAGCTCAAACAATTTCTTATGAAGTTAGTTTAGCTTTAATTATATTATATCTGATTTATATTTATTAATACCTTTATATTATGATTTTAAAACTAATTAGTGAAAATTTAAATATAATATATTTGCTTTAATTTTTTTAGCTGAGTAAAGTATTGTATATTATTTATTTAATATATATATTACTCATTTATCATTATGTTATCGACTTGATCTTGTCTTTAAGTTATTGGCAATAACTTTAATCGGACTCCTTTAATGAAAATAATATTGCAGACAGGGCGTGAATAGAAAAGAATAATAGTTATTACATAAGGGTTTAATATTGAATATAGAAGGGGAATAGATTTAGCATTAATAATTTTTTATTATTTTGATATTATCAAGTTAATTATAATTATATATTAAATAATTTACTAATATATTACCTAAATAAGGAATAGCTGATAATAAATTTGTAATTACTGTGGCTCCTCAGAAAGATATTTGCCCTCAAGGTAATACATATCCTATGAAAGCAGTTCCTATTAATAAAAATAATAAAATAACTCCTACTATTCAAGTATATTTTAAATTAAAAGATTCATAGTAAATTCCTCGTCCAATATGTAAGTATACACAAATAAAAAAATGATGCTCCATTAGCATGAAGGGTTCGAATTATTCACCCATAATTTACATTTCGGCAAATATAATTTACTCTATAAAAAGCTATTTCAATATTAGCTGTATAATATATTGTTAAAAATAATCCAGTTATAATTTGAATTATTAAACATAGTCCTAATAAAGATCCAAAATTTCATCAAGTAGAAATATTAGAAGGTGATGGGAGGTCAATTAATGATCCATTAATAATTTTAAAAATGGGATGAGTTTTTCGTATAGGTTTATAATTATTTATCAGTTAATATTAAGTTCTTTGACGAAGAGGGCCATAAAAAATATTTGTAATTTTTACAACTGCTACTAAAGTAATGAATAAGTAATAATTATTATTATTATTATTAAAAATGTTTGGTTATTATATAATTTTGAAAGGTTAATTTTATTTTCATTATTGAAAAGTATTCTATAATTAAATAAATTTCTATTTCTCTATTAAAAAATAGTTTATTAGATTTAAATTATTAAAATATATAAACTAAAAATAAAAATAATAATTGAAGAAGTAAAAATAATTTTAAAAAAAAATTATTTTTAATATTTCATTTGATGCAATTCTAGAAACATAAATAAATAAAACTAATAATCCCCTAAAAATGTTAAAAATAATTAAAAAATCAATAAGTATTAATTAATATACCTGACAAAAACAAATAAAATAGTTTGAATTAAAATTATTAATCCTATTGAAAGGATGGTTT
>NW_027413024.1:0-31316 GCF_025370935.1 Choristoneura fumiferana
AATTTTGAAGATCACTGTTCACTGTTAAGGTTAATCGCCGTATAAAACACTATCAAAATTATACTTCAACTAGCCAAAGAAACAGAACTAGCAAAATTAGATATTGTCTACATCCGCCATCTTCGAATGCTACAAATCGAATCCTCTGGTTTTATTTCGCGTGTTGTCTGCTGATGTCATAATTGTAATTGTCATATGTCAATGTCAATTATTCTTATCTTTTTCATTACATGTACTGTTGCCATGATAATGTGGGCTATACAGCCAACTTATATTTTAGTCTCGTAGCTATTTTGTATTTTTTGTGTGACTTTCCGTAATTTCACTCTTCTGTGGCCCGGCGGAAGACCAGTGCTGGTTTTCAACCAGCGATATGCTGAGCCGGGACCTTTTTATAGCGGCAACACTTCTTATTGTTATTTTTCCTAACCTGTGTAATGTGACTGTCTAAACTATTTTCTTTCTTTCTATGAATGCGCTAGACATTCCTTTCCTGACACGTTCTTATTACGTTCATGCATGATACGTTGTAGTGGGTAGAGACCTTTACAAATAATGTGAAAAAGTATTTAAACCATCAACAGATGCAAAAAACGCGTTCAAACGTCAAAAGAACCACTCATTAAAATTTTAATGGCGCGCCAGTACACGCAAATTGCATCCCCAATTCAAATCGAACAAAGCATTCGATTATTCGATATTAGAACGATTATTAAAGAACAATCGATTGCGTAAGTGCCCACGCGCCGGTCAAAGGGGTGAGTGACGTCACCACCACGGGTGGCCTTGTACAGTAAATGTGTAAATAGGCACATTATTAAACTCTCGAAGAGTTTTCAAGGCAAAAACAGGAGGGCTACTACAAAATTCGAAAATCGAAGTGCGTATCATACCGTCCCTCTCACTCTCGTTTTAAATAATATAGGCGTCAGCGGAACGGCAAAATACGAAGTTAGAATTTTGCACTTCGTAGTATAGGACCAGTTCCCAGTTGCGTTGTGTAATGTTATGTGTATAAGTAGGTATTTAATTATATACAACCGAACAATGTCGCTCCCAACGCCAACGCGCACCATACTTGCAACTTTCCTACAGGTACATTTTGTTAAAAAAAATGACATTCGAATTCAAATAATAATTTTAAAGTGAAAAAAAGGTTCTTATTAAGTGAACCGTGAATATAATAAGTAGTAGTAGTAAATAAAGAAAAAAAAAAACGGCGACATTATACTCTAGTACTTACTTATTACTAAATAAAATAATTAATGCGGAACTTTTTTAATCATCCAAAATATTATAAAAGATTAGAAGATTAAGATATTTTTTTCGTTAAGGTATTTTAAACATAGGGTTATCTTCCAAACTATACTCTTTTAAGAGTCCCCCTCAAGCTCGGGTCCCCATAAACGTAGTTTCATTCTAATTTACAAGCAGCACTACGGATCAAAACGCAAATTTGCATACTTTATAATGAGATGAGAGCAGCCATTACGATGTTTATAATTAGTTTTGGTTAAAATAAAAATAACGGAAAAAAACAATAACGAATTTCCATTTCTCGTACCAAGCCTAAAATTAATGTTACGTGTTATGTGTGTTTTGTGTTGTGTGTTATTCTGTTATATTGAATATGACCGAAAACTAATTACATATAAACATCGTATAATAGCTGCAGTTCTCTCGTTGCAAAGTTGCATCTTGATCCGTAGTACTGCTTGTAAATTAGAACGAAACTACGTTTGTATGAGATTGAGGACGCGAGCTTGAGGGATGTTCAGCTGCTACGGCACCTTAAATTATGTTTTTTTTTAGTGCAACCACATTTGCTGAATTTTTATGGAAGCCTCGGTGCGCGAGTCTGACTCGCACATAACTGGTTTTTAGTTTTCTTTTGAAATACTGATAGTAATGTTAGGTACTGTTCCTGTTAATTAGAATTAAAATATATGTCGTAATAAAATAATTTACTTGCTATAAATAAGAAGCCCTTATTCTATGGTTTTTAAAATATTGCAATTAAAATTAGTACAATACACAAACACTGTTATTACTAAGAACATAAAGATTATTATCGTTTAAATTATACGAATGTTGACTTTGCTTAACGAGCGGCGATAATTTTAATTATAATATATAATATATGCAGGAAAGGCGTCATTTCAATTTTTTACTAATTTATTGCCTTGTATTATTTTATGAGGAGACGTAATTATATATTGTGGGAAGATTAGCTACGATTTATTATCATTACCAGACTTCGTTAATATGGTATGGGTGATGTGATGATCGAAATGATAATAAACCTAATACATTTTATTTAGAAATTTGCTTTTAATACCAGTTTTTTTTATCATTATTCATTGTCATTCTATACAAATCATCATCATCATATCAGCCGTAGGACGTCCACTGATTCTAAAAGCGAAATTTAAATAGTGCAGAACCAGTCACCTAGTTCGGAGCTTCGGTCGATAAATGAGGCGGGGATCTTGCGGGATACTTGTGGTATATAATTTGCTTTACCTTTATGCGGTTTACAATAACAATAAGTCACACATAATATGTATGAATACGTATGACACAACTGTTTTTTTTTGCCAGATAGCATCCCTGTACTAGGCACATAGAGTCAGGGGACGATTTAATTTAATTTAATCTAATGAAATTTAATGTAAAGCCCAGTACGTGTTTTAAAGTTGCAGACAATAAGTCAATTATAAAATTGCATAAAAATATAAGCGAATTCGTCTTAAGAAACTGAAGCTATCATGCATGTAAAGAGCAAAATAAAACTCATTACCAAACCACTCGTAGAAAATTACAAATACCGGCATAATGTAATCATTGTGAAGGAGCCCCGGTAGGGGGCGCCAAACGACAGATGGGGGCCGATTAATTTAATATAAATTCAATAATAACACCCATTTATTGCGTAATTTCCTTTCATTTATTGCTCAGTAACGCGATTACGAGTTAGGTGTGTATGTCTTATTCGACACGAGTTTAACTCGTAATGGAAAGCTCTCGGCCTTTGATTTGAAAGCTGTGCAGAACAATTGTTTTGTAATTCTGAGACTCACTCATATTAAATATATTATCATTCATTCATTCGAGTCTTAAATCGAGTTTAGCCCAACATGTTTCGGGCTAATCCGTAGCCCGAAATATGTCGTTCTAAACTCGATTTAAGACGTGAGTTATTCGGGTCAATATATTTAATATAACAATTGTTTTGTGTTAATATATTTGTTGATTTGTTTTGTTAAATTAAGATGATAAGTTCCTAAAGGGATAAGTTCGCCTTTTTTCATTACCTATCTTTATATTTGTTATTTTTATATCTGAGTATTTTATACGGTAAAGTGTTAACATACATACTTACAAGGTTTTTTTAATACTAGTTAGTTATTGATTTTTCCCATATTTTAATCAACGTTCGAAGTTTAAATCAAAAATTTCAATAAACACGTTGTAAAAATAATCAACTGAAGCAATAGTTGCCTCGAATGCACTAATGCGATTTCTGTACTTTTTTTATTTATTAATTATATTTTTTCTCTAATTTAAGATCAAAGCTTAAAAATGTATGAAAAAAGTCTAAAAGTCGAATTAAAAACAAAGACGTTCACTTTTTTTTAATGCAAGGTTGTTTGCTAACTGTACCTACATTTTACTGCCTATACTTGCATTGATATCCAAACTACAAATCGTTTAGTTCATTTACACATCCGCGTCAATTGTCAAGTCAAAACCATAAACCATTGAAGAATTCCCATCCTGCCGCAATGGTCCTGGACTGGTCACCAGAACTTCATTACCAGATTATTTTGTCACAGAACTTACAATTAAGCATTTGTATTAAAATATCAGCTTAATACCAGGGATACCAGGAAGTAGTAGCAAATTTTGAAACCACACCTTAGGTACACTACACACGAACGAACTTGCTAGTTAAATAATAAAAATGTTAAAAGAGGTTCATTTAGAGTTTAGAGAATTACAAATCCTTGGCTATATCATCAAAGATTTTATCTTAACTGTACAAAATAGATCTAAATCAACAAGTTGTTATAGCTAAGTTCTCTGACGATCTACTTTGTTTATAAATTAAAACCCCATCGAAACTTGAACACTGCAGTGTTATTTTAAACTAAATGTTAGTCAAAAGTTCTTGAATGGCAAATTATTATTGGTTCAATAAATAGTTTAGTGTGGAATAATTATGCGCAATTTCGTTTCGACGAGAGCGCCGATAGAATTTCATTAATAGTAGTCTCAACAGATCGCTCTGTCTTTATCTGTTTGCTTCCGTTTAACTGAGAGAAAACACTCCTTGTCATCTGCCGTTTTTATAAAGTATGCAATCAACTTTAATTTCCTTATTTTTAGCTTCTATATTGTATAATTTTATTTAAGTGGTTTTTTTCCTAAGGGCTACGAATTAGCCCGAAACATGTCGAGCTAACCTTGATTTAAGACTTGAGTCATACGGATTTATATCATTAAATAATGCTAGGTACCGTACTTGACCAAAAGTCTTCTG
Source organism: Choristoneura fumiferana (assembly GCF_025370935.1). NCBI lineage: Eukaryota > Metazoa > Arthropoda > Insecta > Lepidoptera > Tortricidae > Choristoneura > Choristoneura fumiferana. The sequence continues at coordinate 4,544 of NW_027413024.1, forward strand.
ACCTTATCCGACCACGACATTGGAGGAATCAGCGCACCAGTCGATGGGGCCTTTAGTATCCCAAAAGTTGAATCAAATTGAAGTATAAGAATAAGGTTTAATTGAGAAGCGAAAATATTGCTAGATGGTGTTAGTATTTATTTTTTATACGATGGATTTTTTAATTTTATTATTATTATTTTGTATTTAAAACCTCTATTTAGCTCATTCAGCCCGAAGCACATCCTGTGTTCCTCTTAGTTCCGACTCATGAATTGCTTACATAGATTTATAAGGAAACTTTGTATTTAAGTATCGAGTTATTTTGTTAAATAAAATTTTGAATGAATTATCATTTTCATTACCAATATTGAGAGGTCTGTTTGACGTCACAGTTTTAATAATAATAATAATACATTTATTCCAGACCACGGATCCATATTATTGTTAGTATAGTTTGTGCAAACTTAAAACTAGTGTTAGTGGTGGTTTTTTTTTTATTCGACTGGATGGAAAACGAGCAAGTGGGTCTAATGCTGGTAAGAGAGGTTTCTTGCTATGGGCTCATTTAGTTATTTAATCATCCACAAACGTGACACAAATCTCAAAATTGACAATCGGACCTCATGATACTCCAACTAGTGTGTCATAGAAACCCCTCATTAGACACGTTAACCCGTTAATCGAAACCTGAAAACGAAGGGCGTGTATTCTCAAACTCAATCGAGCGACGCCTAAACGCGCGAAAAGTGATTTGTCACGCGGTCTCTACAGATGTACAAATATGTATCAGTTCAATTAATTTTTCTCGTCCATTTCGCCCGTTTCGAGTAGGGTGGGCAAAAAAAGTATTTTCAAGTAATAAATGGAGTTATGTTGCTTATTATGTTTGTTGTTTATATGGCTGTACTACTTTTTTGACTTTGTATATTGAGTATACTTACAACTATTACAGAAATCGTAGATTGAACAATAAGTGCATAATATAAAACGAGCTATTTTAGCCAAGTGTATAATGGGTTTTATGAACACAGTTTTTTTTCACTTAAATGCGAGGAAATGATACAGCATAATGCAATTAAATGTTAATTTATTACCTTTTATTTTTTATTCTATTCGATTTCTAGAATGTTTTATTAGAAAATCTTATGATGTTACTAATTTATTAAGATAAACCACAATATACAATGTTTATAATTTTTCCGTTCCACCTAGATTCCACCGCACACCACACTATTACACAAACCCATAGTAATATTTTAAATGCGAAAATGTGTGTGTTTGTATGTTTGTCCGTCTTTCACGTCGAAACAGAGCGACGGACTGACGTGCTTTTTGGCATATAGATAGTTTATAGGCCAGAGAGTGACATAGGCTACTTTTTATCCCGGAAAAATGCACAGTTCCCAAGGGAACAGCGAGCGATAACCGAATTCCACGTGGGCGAAGCCGCGGGCAAAAGCTAGTCATTTATAAACCTGCAGCCAAAACCTATTCCAGCAATACTCATCCTATAAACTATCATATTGTTACAAAAACAACGCAATAAACAGTTAAATCACTAACACGAAAGGATTTAACCCCTCCGCTGCCGTCAGTACAGCGGCCGCGACGTGAGTCCTTCTGCATAATACATCGACGCACGCTTGCTGTACGGACTTTAATTATATATCTGGTACAATTTCGCCTTTTTTCGAGTATTTTTCACATTTTGTTCCCCCGTCCCCCACAACCCACCCCACTGCCGAACGGCCGCAGAAAAAAAACTCTTTAAAATGCGTATGTGTGGACACTGCGTTGTTGTGACAATGATGTTGGACTGGACACGGGACTTTTTGGGGATAGTTTGGATTTTGTTTCGAATTGTTTATAAATAATTTGTTCCTAGATGGAGTTTCAACTAAAGATATTCATAATATTATTAAAACCGATTTTTTTTTTTAATTTAAGCACACATCACTTGGCTAACCATTATCGTGCGAAAACTAATTACAACATAATGTGTTTAACGAATCTACTTGTATACTTGACTAAACAACATACATATATTTAAAAAAAACATACTTTTATTTTATTAACTAAAAATGACTTTCCTGCTTATCATCATGTGGTGCGTAACGTGAACTATGTATGGATGAAGAAAAAATAAACATTGTTCTACTAATTTAAGAAGCTTCTATTACTGAACTAAAATAAAAAATTCTACGAACAATAAGTTACTTAATAGGGCTTAATTTTCCGTCACTAATTGGCACCGTTAAAAACACAGTAATTTCATGGAAAAAATATCCATTGTTTTTGTTTACTCGCCAATCTTAATCTTTTTACTTTCTTTAGCACATTCACCAAATTCGTAGTGTTAGCGTGGTCAAAGTTTAATTTACATTAACATTTTCTCGTGTAAACCAGGAGCATTTGACTGGTTAAACGATGCCCTGTATCGAATAAGCTCGGCATTGTCGTGACAACGCTACAAGTAACCCTTCAAAAAATAAATTCCAATTTTTAACAACTCTTTAAACTCGCATTAATTGTTTGCTCTCCGCGACGAAAGACAATTAAAGTTTCGCGAATAATAAATGAGTCGTCGTATAAAAATACTTAAGCATTTGAATGCAATTAAGCCTGCCGAACGGCTCGGGATAAGCCCCGCTCAACTTTCCCTGTAACAGGCTGTTATTTCACGATCTAAAATCGGTTCTCAACCCGTTAATGACGCGAGTACAAGTGCAGATCGGCGGCTCCGTTCGGCCGCGGACCAATCTATTTAATAACCCCCGGTGACACCCCGCCCGGCGGCCATCGCCAATTTCCACCCGCCCCCCCGGCCCCTAGCACCCGCCCTGAAAAAAATCCCGAGCGTTTTAAAATTAATGAGTAAAAATCTACACACACACCCGTCCGCACAATGCGACACGTGTGTGTAGCCGCGCGGCATAATGACGTGACTTTATGAACCAATAATGACACTTTTACCGCACGCGGCCGGCCGCTTGAAGCCGCGTTTTCCATTACCAAACTATCCTGGAAAAATGGAGTACAAATTGAAATTTCGACGTCCGCGCTAATTCCACGAGGCGACGCCGCGGCGCGAAACGAACGCTGTTAGATAACATTTCCAGGGGGTGTCACCCCTACGCAACGCCGTTTTTATTTTGGCCGGCCCTTGCCCCCTTCCCCCCTTTCGCTCGTCCAACTTCATCTGAATAATTACTGATTTTTTTTTCGTGTACTGCTGATTATCCCGAGTGTTACTTGTTGACGATAATTTTTCACTGTTCATTAGACGGTTGACGGTTGCTATGCACGTTTAGAAATTCGCGTTTATTCGGTTTTCGTATAACTTGACTATACGTCTACTTTGATTTTCTATCAAACACTAACCTTTCATATATAAAGTACTATAATAATCCTGCTCACTCTAAGCCAATATTAAATGTATATTAAATGATATTGACCCGGATAACTCACGTCTTAAAACGAGTAATCGAGCAACCTCCTCCTCCTAAGAAAACCTAAAAATAAGGGCAACGGAATACTACGGATTATCCCGAAACATGTCGAGCTAAACTCGATTTAAGACGTGAGTTATCCGGATCAATATCATTTAATATATATGAGTGAGTCTCACGGTAGTTTCATGTTCAAGATTAAGGGGCTGTTTCACCATCCATTGATTAGTGCTAACTGACGGTTATATGTGGTGCAGTCTCTGTTTGTTTTGTTCGAATAGACGGAGACGTCATCACATCTAACCGTCAGTTAACACTAATTAATGGATGGTGAAACAGCCCCTATAAATGTACTTATATGTACGCGTATTGTTACAAAACTACAGCTGAAATAACTGCAACTACAATCTCATCGTCTGAACTCCTACTTACAAATAAAATCTTATCTTACCTACTCCTAAAAAGCTTAAGAAAGTTTCTTATACGAATCGAGAACAAAGTCATATTATTCATACAAATATCTACCCGGACCGGAGATCGGACCCGGAACCTCGAGCTTCATAGTCCGGTTCTCTATCTAACGACTTGGCAATGCGGTCGTCAACGTAAATTTATCTGTACTACGAATATGCAAGAGTCTATTTATTTTTTTTAACTTTAACTTCGTAAAGCCCAAGATATTTTTAGGACATTTGTACCTACCTACATAAACATAGTACCTAGCGGCTCAAAACTTTAAATTATGCCCTTATTTTAGGACCTCGGGACTATATTTGATTAATGTATACGTTCACTTGGGCCGAAAGAAGTACAATTTGTAGTCCTAAAAGCACGTGTTTTGCAATACAAAGTCAACTTAAAAATATTTTCTAAGTGTGGACAATTTTATTGTAGAATGAATCAGGGTTGCCACGCTATTGCAAAACAGCGTCCAGGACGTTGGCTCTTAAGTTTCTTTTATAAATAAGTCTTATGACTCCGGAACCATGCTCATTTACACATTTATATTACTCGTAAAAAGTATACATACTTAAGGAATGCTCCAAACTTTCAAAGTTTTTAATTAAGTATGTTTGTGAATAAAATAAGGTTTACTGTCGTAATGTCCTACTTCTGGGCAAACCCTCTCCCTTGGATTTCCGATAAGAAAAAAAAATGTTTCCTGAATTTTTTATTTAATGCGCGAATTAAATTTGTAATTTTACAATAAGCTTTTAGAAGAAAAATATTGTGAGGAATCTCATATACACTACACTACTAATCGTGTATGTAAAGTTGCTAACAAGCACAGAGCTTGCGTGGTAAATTGGCCAAGCCCTCTTGTTCTGTGAGCAGGCAACCCTGCAATGGGACGTATATCGTAATGGTCGCAGTTGAGATAGGATAATTTCGTTCTACTTCTTCGGCCTGCACAAGCGATTCGCAGCTAAGGAATGGAATTCGCTTCAGACACTTGTTTATCTGTTCTGACAGATTCAACCTAGGTCTCTTAAAGATTGAATAGGCTCATATTAAATGAGATTGTACCAGTTAACTCACGTCTTAAATCGAGTATAGCTCTAATTAGCAGGCTAATTCGTAGCCTTCCTCTTAGAGGCAACGCGACTCGACGGCTGCTGCAACATGCGCGTGACTCCTTAGAGGAAGGGCTGCGAATTATCCCGAAACATGTCGAGCTAAATGTAAATTTACCACGAGCTTTACGGTGAAGGAAAACATCGTGAGGAAACCTGCACAAACCTGCAAAGCAATTCAATGGTGTGTGTGTGAAGTTCCCAATCCGCACTGGGCCCGCGTGCTCAGCAGTGGGACGTGTATGGGCTGGGATGATGATGATGATGATGATATCAGGCTGAGTTCGATTTTAAACGTGAGTTATCCAGTAGGTACATATCATTGAATATGAGCGAGTCTCAGGGTAGTTTCACGTTCAAAACTGAATAGGCCACGTGTAAATAAGTAAATCTAAAAAACATTTATTTATTACATATCACATTACAAATATAGGTCGAATCTACATACCATATCATATACATATTTTAAATTGCCATAAATAATAGGTGTCAAGTCACAAAATTAAAATGAAATTAAACAAGATTAAATTAATTAAGTAATAAAATTAATTAATAATAAATAACACTAAAAAAACAATTAAACAATAAAAAATCTAAATATCAAAAATCTAAAAATAATAATATAATAAAGTAAAATAAAAACCTACTCAATAGCCGTCCGCATCGTACTTGGCCCAAACGTACCCATCACCCCAGCGGCATTGCCCCGTTGTATGGCCAACGAGACCCGCTGGACCAAGTACGACCCGGAACGGGGGTCACCTAAGTAAATTAATAAGTAAATTACATAATTGACCTCATCATATAAGGCAAGATGACTTTTGTTTGGATTTTGTTCGATTGACATCGCCAATTGGTTATCAGTTCATTGTAAAAAAATCATACTGAAAAGCCAACAGGTGGAAAATGTAAGTACAATGCGCTTTTGAATAAGTGTGAACAACACAAACCCCTACTTTGTCACTTCAAAGTTCAATATCTCAAAAACGGCTGAACCGATTTTAATAAAACATGTCTAAGAACCATCGCTAGATAACCAGCTTTCAACTAAAAAAAACAGCATTCAAATCGGTCCACCCACACACACACAGACACACATAGCGGTCAAACTTATAACACCCCTCTTTTTGCGTCGGGAGTTAAATAGAGGGGTATTATAAGTTTGACCGATTTGTGTCTCTGTCTGTCTATGGCACCGTAGCTCTTAAACGGGTAGACCGCTTTTTATTTGAAATCAGATTTTCTAGCGATGGTTCTTAGACTTGTTTCATCAAAATCGGTTCAGCAATTTTGAGATTGAACTTTGAAGTGACAAAGTCGGGGCTTTCTAACTTTTTGCATGAAACTACCGTGAGACTCGCTCATATTAAATGATATATGATATTGTAACGGATAACTCACGACTTAAATCGTCATGCCGAGCTAAACTCGATTTAAGAAGTGAGTTATTCGTTAATGACATTCTCATTGTGGTCAATATACGTCCCACTTCAGGGCACAGGCCTGCTCTTGGAGTGACCTGTGAGCTTGAGCCGTAATTCTCACGCGGGTCGAATGCGAATTGGGAACTTCACACACATCATTGAACTTTGTCACACGCGTGTGCTGGTTTCTTTGCGATGTTTTCCTTCATCGTAAAGTTCGTACTAAATTTAAATTTAATTTATAACATGATTTAATTTGGTATGGAGACTCTCCGAGAGAGTATGTGACCTTAAGAAGGACACAGGATAGGTTTTATCCCTGAATATTGTATAGTATTGTATTGTATTGCACTCTTTATTGTACCTACATGAAAAATAACTATAAAATAACCTAAAAACATTAAAATAACCATGTGTGGTGTCGGGTTAGAATTACACCTCTCCATTTCTTCATTTCTTCCGTGGATGTCGTAAGAGGCAACAAAGGATATATATATTTAGGTTACCTTACCTTCTTACCTTAATATACTTAGGCAACCTAAAATTGCTAAAAGTGGCTCCGAAGCGGCAACGTTTCGTGTGCTTTGCCTACCCATATTGCATAAACGAAGCTGTTATAATGTCGCGGGTTTGCAAAGTAATTGTTTCAGTTAATTAACATAGAATCATATAATATAATCATACATTACATGTTAAATAAAACTTTACTTAGCATGTTAAATATTTACAAACCCATCCAAAAGTATTAAATAAAAAATTGTATTGAAATAAGGAGTACAGGTAAGTAATTGATTTATCTGAGAGTGGTAGTTACGCATGCAGGCTAGAACAAAAATCTTCATCGGACCCGTCGAAATAAGCTACCTAGGATATTCTAATCAACCCTTCCATCATAAACATTCCGCTTTTTACGGGAAGTGACTACCTATCATGTATTTATTATCATGTGTTATTGTCATGTTTATGTATTTTATCACGTGTGTTTTCATGTACTTTTTTTTGGTTTATTTGTGTGTAATTATGTAAATTTTATTGTATTTGTGTGTTCCTTATTTGTGAATAAATGTCTTCTTTCTTTCTTTCTTTCTATCACATGGTCACAAAACATTTTATAGAACATGAATATCCTTTAAAATAATTTATTCACATATAACAATCACAGTACCACTAGAATTTTGATGTTGCTCGGGACTCGTTCTTAGTTCGCCTGATGATTCCAATGAGAAAGAAAAAGAAAACCTATGTTTTGTTTCGAGTTCTGAAATACATTAGCAAACTTGTTAACGAGTTTAAAAAACTGTTTATTGCGAAAAAGACTCCGTACGCGTAGAATAACCATTGCTCTCCCGCGGGAACTGTGCAATTTTCCGAGATAAACACTACCTTTTGTCCTTCCCCAGGATCCAAACTATCTGTATATCGAACTTCATCTAAATCGGTTCAGCGGTTTCAACGTAATGAAGTAACAAACAAAGAGACTTACCTACAAAGTTTCGCATTTATAATATTATAGTGGGCATATTATAGTGGGCATATTATAGTATATAGTTCGCATTTATAGTAAGTATTAACTTATTATTTAAGATTTTTTTTTAATTAATGAGTTCGAAGATTATGATTGTTAATTTATCTCAAAAATAAATGTTCATGATAAAAACTAAGGATGACAATAATTTTAAATTTATATACCTACGGATTAAAGTGATAAGCTGAGATGGTGTCGCGATCTCCAAGGATTAGCCATTGATTTCGATTATGCAGGACATTCCAATACACTGGATTAGCGGACTAGCATTAATTAACTGACCAATGGGCAATCAAGGCGTCAATGGCATTAACTGTTTAATTATTAATCATTAGCCCGTCAAGACTTGAAAATTCACGAGTCACAAGAGCCGAGTCAGAAAGAGTAAGCGATACCAATTTCGTAAACATGAAATACAAGTTTTGAGTTTGATTAGGTACACGTTTGAAAATGTAAATGATCCATTTGTGTGTTGCATCAGCGGTTAGAGGGAAATGATGCGAATTATTTGACTTTAATCACATAAGGCAGCTTGAAGAGTTTTCTGAACACTAAATACGTAGAATAGGATTGCAATACCAATAAATAAACGGAAAATAAAAATGAATCATTAAATTTTCAATTATTTCATGTGTTTGTAATTGTGACATATTTGAAAAAAAAATATGCAAGAGTAAAAAAAAACGGATTTAATAATGTCATAGTCTCTTAGGCGTAATCTCTGTCTTGCACAGATGTAGCTATCGTAAGGTCGCGGGTGAGCAAAGTAATTGTTTCTAGTTCATTAAAAAAAACTCAAGTGAATGAGTGAGACATGCTTGCTGGGGTAGATTTAGTCTCTTTTTCGTCATTAGTGTGCTCGTGCGAAAGCGTGGCCGGCGGCCAATATTAAATAATTGTGTCAAACATAAAATTCAAAAAACGATTTATCGCAAATCACAAAACACAAACTTATAAAATTTTGTAGATCACATCGCAAACAAATACGAGTATAAGCGTCGAAAATTTCAAAAAAACACGAAACCATAAACACGAAAGTCTGACGTTACCCCGGCTTCGTCGATATTCGGATCATAATTAAAAACTAAATTAAAACTTATTATTATGCTCATTCGGCAAGTGACAAGGTGGCCGATGGCGATCGCTTGGCGCTTGGCAAGGATTCGGTGGGGCCACCCACCACCCTCAGCCCGCTTTTTTTCCCGCCACCACTGAAGGGGTTGATTTTTTAAACTGATGACGCGCTTCCATTCCGCTCTGTACAACTTCGGAGCGCGGATGTATGTACCGGCTGATAGATAAAAAAAGTAAAAAAAAAATGAACGCTTTGTCGATAGTGCCCGGTCCTTTTTCGCGGCGGTATCTGTGGTACTCGTGTAAAGAGTAGGAAATAAAAAAGTTGGTTGAACAATACAACTTTTTGAGCGCGTGATAAACACAGCCGGAAGTGTTAGACGTTTCGCTGCAACGGCAGAAGTTTGGCGAACTTGTAAGGAACTTAGCGCCGCTGTTTTGTTGAGGCATGCGGTGAAGTGCGGTCAAGTTTTTCGCGTGAAAAAATTTGCGCCGTGGACGCGGGGAGGATGACATTGTCTTTTGTAAGTACTTTTAAACACACAGCCTTTGAAAAATAATTTAGTGACATATGAAAAAAAAATTGAAAACAATAGTATTGACGCAAAATGCAGAGGCAGATGACGGGTTAAGTTCTTTTTGTGAATAACTGTATCGTGATGACAACAAAGTTAATGTGAGGAATATTATTTTATATAGTATTTTGTATAGTGTAGTGGTGTAGTTTTTTTATAGTGTAATCTGGACATGGGGTTTCAAAATATATGGAAATCTAAAACTTAAACCAAGTTCATTTATTTTTACTTTTACTACTTATTATTTACAATCGCATAAATTACATAAGGAAAATTATAACTTTCAGAAACATTTTAACTTCAAAGTATTTGGCTGTCTAGTTTAACTTTGAACAAAAGCTTTAAATGTATGTTTAAGATATTTGATATTTAGTGCATACCTAATTAATGCATAAACTACATAAAAACGTGATTTATTAGAAGCAAAATCACATAATGTTATCTCGCGACGGGCTTAAAACATACAAACTAAATTTAAGGAAAAATAAAATTATTTGAGCGTAATCTAAACTTTATTTTCGCTCTACGTTGATTATTGAGATCGCTTTTAAGCGATAAGACCGCCTATTGTCTACCCTGAATGTATGTGTAATATATGGATTTTTTTGTACTGATTTGTGGTGTGCAATAATGAATATTTGTATTGTATTGTATTCTGCATCTCGGCTTCATTTTATTTTATCACATAAATAAACATAATTATCTAAAATCCAACTGCACTTTATAATAATAGAATTAAGATGAATAAGTTTTATGATCAGTACATTCTATCATACATAATGTCGTAGGTTCTTTGAAATTTGGCCAATTTTCAATCAAAAAGATCTATTTTTTTTTTACTTTAAGTACGAGTAGGTAAGTACCTATATTACCTGCTGCCCACTACCCGCGATTTCGCATGCGAAAACCATTGAAGAAAGAAAGAATAAATTGATTTACCAAAATTAGGTCTAGTATTTCAATTAAAATCCTGAGATTTGGTAAAAAGTCCCGTGGGGATACATCGTAGATTTCATTAACTTTACAAAATTCCACCTGCCAAATTTAATGCCCCTAATCCAGAAAAACGGGGTAAAAAGTAGTTTGTGTCAGTCCAAATGGCCAGCTATCTACTTACCAAATTTGATGGAAATCTGTATGGCTGTTTTAGCATGAAAATTAGTATTTAGTAGATTCTTAATTAGAATTTTATTATCTTGCTTGAAAAATAATGGAAAACTATTAATAACCCTGAAACGATTCGATCTTTTTTTCAACCTAATGATTGCGAAACTAATTAAAACTCAAAATCCAACATAAAAGAACACAATCAGCAATTAAAATTAAATAAATCCTTACATTTGTTGGCTACAGAATAGTAGCCCTATTCCGAAACCCTTATTAGGGTTCATCTAATGTAAAATAGGGGTGCAAAATGCCCCCTTTTCACCCTCCCTTGAGTAGTGATAGAATAGCGCCCTAAACACAATGGGTGTAAAGTCAAATCGCCCTGCACTTGTCTCCCTTTGACTTTGGTGGCTCATTTAAAATTGTTGATTAGTTAAAATAGGTTACGAGTCTTTCCATGACCGTGAAGTCTGTAGACACGAAACTAACATAAATAAGTAATGCTATACGTGATAGAAAGTTTGTTTATCGAAAATACAAACTGAAACATAGATGCACAGAAAAACCAGAAAAAGAGACCAGCGCTGGGAATCGAACCCAGGTCCTCAGCATTCCGTGCTGCGTGCTATACCTCTACACTACTACTGTACAGGAGTACAGACTGTGTAGGAGTACAGACACAAATTTCTCCTATGCACCACATATCTCAGCTTGTTTGTTTTCTTATTTAGTCACTTAAGCAGCGACACTAGCGACATCTATGTTGTAGCCCTCATCGAGAAACTTTCAACACTCCATTGGAACTAACCGCTCACCCGGACAAGAGATGTCGCTATTAACCAATCTTATATAGCTACCACCATTTTACCCGTTAACCTGTCGCCAAATAGCAGAGTTCATAATTCTATACTCGATTCGATTTGTAGCATTCGAACATGGCGGATGTAGACAATATCTAATTTTGCTATTTCTGTTTCTTTGGCTAGTTGAAGTATAATTTTGATAGTGTTTTATGCGGCGATTAACCTTAACAGTGAACAGTGATCACAAAATTCTATATTGCTCTCGTGTCTGGCATTTTTTAATGCGCAAGTTGTCTCCACGTGGTTTCTGGAATTTTACTATCAAGTTGCAAAAACTACAACCACCGTACAACGTCCCTCTCAAAGAGAGTTTACCTTGACACTGGCGAAATTGTCCTATTAATTAGGACAGAAAAGCCATATCTTAAAAGAGAAGAAGATACTATATTCTTTTAATTCGAATGGACACCAACGAGATGGACGGGACCTGGTTAAAGCCACGGGTTCACGGTAGATGCAAGCCGCTTCCAACCGAAGCAACTGGAGGGGGATAGGCCTATGTTCACCAGTGGACATCCTATCCTACGGTTCTCTATCGTTTGCCCGAATTTCATATGCCAGAATGTATCGTTTTCCATAATTTTCATTTGCCATAAAGTAATTTATTTCTGAAATAGTATTTTCTTCAGAGTTGATATTAAACTAACCTAACCTAACCTACTGCATTCTATAAGATGAGATTTTTAAAAAATCTGGAAATAGCACGGTTCTATATATTTTATGGCAAACGTTGGTATGGCAAGTGAAATTCGGGCAAGTAAAGGTATACGCTATCCCACGGCCGATTATGATGATGATAATGATGATGATAGGTACTACTGTACACACTACTGTGTTTGGGGGTAAAATGGCCGGTGAAATTCTAGCATAACCTCGTGAGCCCTTGCGTACTTTATAACGAACGCATTAATTCGTTGTGGATGTCCTGGGTGGCGGTGATTGCTTTTCATCAGGTGACCCGCCTGCTTGTTAGCACCTTATCATAGATCTTGATAGAGTTTCTCTAAAATCAAGGTACAGTCGAGTTCATAAACTTGTGAGCAAAAATTTGATCAAAAATAACACTATCTACGCCAATAACAATAGAGTCGTGTTCAGATACTTTTGAACAAATTTTTCCTCACTAGATTATAAACTTGTCTGTACGCAGAACAATGCCGAATTTAAATCATAAAATAAAATATTTTCGTCGTCTATCTAGTGTGTTGGATGTGGCTTACATCATTAAACTATATTATTTATTATTGCTAAGTTTATTTTACAATTTAAGATCATTATGCTCGCTACCCGCAAGTGTAATAAGGCGTTTATACAAGCACTGCCTCTTCACCGCCAGTCATCCATCGTGAAAGCCAATAGAATGCCTCACACGCCACAGTTAGAAATTAATCCTTCTGCACTGCAATGGAATGAAAAATCAAGTTGATTTGTCGCTAGTTTTTTTGTGGCGTACAGAGCACGTCACTTCGTTTTTTTTGTGGCGGTGAAGAGGTAAAGAACTGGATCAACTTGACAAGAGGTTTATCCACCCATTACATACCTCTCATATTTCGTTTTCTAGATTTTTTACCGTACAACAGCAAAACCTACTAGACACTGACAAAATTGTCCTCCAATGGAGAGAGCCATATTAAGATTGGTTTTTGGAGTATTTTTGTATTTTTTATTTCAACTCCAAATTTGTTACTTTTAGGCTCATCCCGTGAAATCCAACGAAAATACAAACTGAAACATGGATACACATAAAAAAACCCAGAAAAAGAGACCAGCGCTGGAAATTGAACCCAGGTCCTCAGCATTCCGTGCTGCGTGCTATACCCCTACACCACTGGACAGGAGTCTAGACACAAATTTCTCCCATGCACCACACATTTCAGCCTGCTTTTTTTTATGAGCCATATTTAAAAAAAACACAACTTGTCAAAAACGGTCATGATTATGATGATTTTCTAACGTCCTGGTTTCCTTTGCCAGCAGGCAGAGTCGGACCGAGAGAGCGGCGCGAGCTCGCCGGAAGGCGCGGCCCGGCAGCTAGCAGAACCCCGGTCGCCCTCGCCGCGCACGCGCACGCCCCAGCACCAGCATCTGAATGGCTCCAGTGAGTTCGTAATGCATCGAATTTTATACATTTTTACTTTTATTAAGTAATACCTCCTTTAGAGTGTTATCGCTCTTTCCATTTGTGGGCGAGTTGATAGTGAATCGAGTCCGCAACGTGCCGCAAGCGCAGCAGCATTTCCACTAATAATGTGCAAGAATGTGTTGTGAGGAATGTGTTTTTCATGAACCAATAGAAACGCTTCATTTACCTCGCCTCGCTCCGCTCAGCTGTTTCCACCAGAGATGTGCTATATGAGGATAGGTAAATGAAGCGTTTCTATTGGTTCATGAAAATCATATTAAACATATCTTTGGTGAAAACGCAGCCTAATAGAGCCTTATCACACTGGCGATTAGTGGGCGACTTGAAAGCGAAACGAGCCCGTAACTCGTACGCCGCTATCACGCCGAAATGTCATTCGCGCAATTCCGGTAAAGTGTGCTTAGACCCTCATACGTTTGTCGAAGTTTGGCAAGCGTTCACCAATCTTTCCGCAAGTGTTCACCAGCTCCTCTCGAAGCGCATAAATGCGGCTTTAGGTTGGCGTATTTTTTGTCTTATCATCATTATTTCTGAAAATTAACGGTTAACATTTGACAAAACATTATAGAGGATGTCTTTATTCAATACCAATTTTGGATGGAAAAAATGTAAGAAACATCAATGTATGGCATACAGCAGAAAGCAAAAGCATTTTAATTTCTGAAACCTTAGGAGACAAAATGATTTCAATACTACCTAGCTATTTAAAGAAATACAACTTAAAGGGCATATACAAGGATTCTTAAAAAACCAGTATATTTAAGCAGATTTTTGGGTTAGTTCGATTAAATACCATTGTTAAGTTTTCTAATACGTATATTTTAATGTTCACAATTAAGCCACCAAGTCACCGTTTTGACGTTATACACTTTAGACATCAGCCAATTTTTAACCCAGTCAAAATCCTATAAAACATTTGCGGTAGTAGGATTCAGAAATACTAACTCAACCATCTGCTAAAATATTCCGAATTCAAAACACAGTGTATATTGATTGATACTGTCTACCCAGGTTTGGTGTCCAAAAAGAACGCCGTGATCTACAAAGAACTAACTCACGCTTCCTCCCACAGTGGCGTCCATGTTCCAAAACCTGCAGAGCCTCGCTAACATGCAACAAAACATGCCAATGTCGCAACAGTTGCAGCAACAGATGTCGCAACAGATGTCGCAACTTGCAGCGAACCTACAGGGGATGACATCGATGCCGTCCAATCCTGTCATCAACTCGCCTTTGAATTTAAGTGTTAGTGCGCCAGGTGCGTAAATAGTTTAATAGTTTTTTTAGAATTAACTCACACACACACATTGTACATTGCCCATTGGCCGCCGAAAGACGTCCACTGCTGGACATAGGCCTACCCCAAGGCTCTCCACTCAAACCGGTCTTGTGCTTTCCGCATCCACCGCGATCCCGCGATCTTAACCAAGTCGTCGCTTGTTGGAGGCCTACCGACAGCTTGTCTCCCGGTCCGCGGACGCCATTCGAGAACCTTCTGACCCCATCGGCCATCAGTCCTGCGAGCAATGTGCCCCGCCCACTGCCACTTTAGTTTCGCAATTCTTCCTTAATTAATACCCTAAACAAAATATATCTTAATAGAGAAATGCGTCAACATCGGAGCTATATAAGTGGTATTAGCATGACGTCGCAATAACTCGATTCTGGCTGGGTTACCTACATTTTTTACTTGATTCAGGACGGCCAAGTTTATGAAACTAACTCCGTTGTATGAAATTAACTTAGTTGCATTCAAGACGGGTCCGTATCGGCTCGCACGCTTGTTGAAAGTCTGAATGTAATAAATAAATAAAATAAATAAATATCACGGGACAATTCACACCAATTGACCTAGTCCCAAAGTAAGCTTAGCAAAGCTTGTGTTATGGGTACTAAGCGACGGATAAATATAATTATATAGATAGATACATACTTAAATACATATTTAACACCCAAGACCCGAGAACAAACATTCGTATTTTTCATACAAATATCTGCCCCGACACGGGAATCGAACCCGGGACCTCAAGCTTCGAAGTCAGGTTCTCTAACCACTAGGCGATCTGGCTGGTCGTCTGGTAATGTTTGTCAGAATGATCGTTTGTCATAATTCTTTTTTCTCTGAATCCAATAATTGTCCAGAATTGTCATGAAACAAACAAACAAACAAACAAATGTTTTGTATAAGATGACCATTTAAAAAGTTCAGAAAAATCTAAGGTTTCAGCGGGAAAAAAATGATGACAAACGATGATTCGGACAATCATTACGGTATGACTAGCGAAAAGTATGCGAACTTTGGCGCTCCCACTCAAGACATACCTGTATAACTTCCGTTTCTTTCACTCCTGGTTGCCAAACGAAAATATTTAGGTTGGTGCTTAAAAATATCTAAACACGCACTTACGAAATTTACAATACTGACGGTGTGTTTGGATATTTTTGAGTATCAAAATAGCTGCGATGTTCACGATGGCGACTGTAACTGATTACTAATGACTGTTTATTAATGAACGTCAATCGAGTAAAAAAGAGTTGTTTCAAAATCTGAAGGAATCTGAATCGTATACATTTTAAGTCGCCGACAAGTTTAGCAGCGCACTCCCAAAAGGCTATTAATTATTATAAAATCTAGAATAATTAAAGCTTAAATGTGATTAGATGCTTTATTCTCCATCCACTGTAATTATTGTATCTCTCAGATCTTTTAATCATTAAGCATTACGTCATTAAAACAAAATAAAAAATAAATTAACATAAAACCCTCGCGTCGCACGGAAAAAATAAAAGGTATTATTTAAAATACACTCAGCCACTGGGCATTGATTGATTCGACTATTTACACTCCAAACGTCCCGACGCCTTTTCCTAACTTTTTCAACACATTAGCATTTGGAGCTGCCTTTGGGCGGACGCAAACGGCACGAGGGATCCCTAATTAGAGCATTAGACAGGTCGGATAATCAGAAAGACACGGTTCGCGCATTAAAACTCTTAAAAACTCGAAAATCACGTGATACGTAATTAGGTGATTACCGAAACCAATCGATTTAATGAATTCAAGATAGCGGCTTCACTCCACCTCCATTAAAGCTATGCCGTAATGGACGAAAAAACCTATTTAAATAATGAGTATAATTACATATTTTTTCACGAACTCACGGATATTACTGTTGCGGGATCATTAAGAGTTTTATTGTCTTAATAGGGCTAATTATACATTTTTTTCGGCTCTTAATTGATGCGTTGTAGGAAAGAGCATTTATTACAAAATGTGAAATGTCATGGTTTAAATGAATACGTTATGTTAATGCCGAATTTAACGGGCTTGTAAGGCATGCAGATGATGTTTTAGATTTTGGTGTGGTCGTTTTGTTCGCGGTAAATTAGTCTTGGTCTGTTGCCGATCGGGTAATTTCCTATTGCTTTAGAGGCGCGGTCTTTTGTAAGTGCAATATTATTTTATTGTTTAATTGCATAAGTAGAAAGTTGAGTTTGATGAGGGTTGGTCAATTAACCCGTTGATTACCGTGGCTGATGTGTCTGGGAACTCATTTACTTGTTTGTTGTGAGTAATTCTCTTGGTATGTTGGCAGGCATGGGGTCGCCAACCCCGGTGGGCAACAGCAACATGCTGCCGCCAGCGATGCCGTCTCCAATGCCGCAGCTTATTCTAGCTTCAGGACAACTGGTGCAGGGCATCCAGGGAGCACAGCTGTTAATACCAACTTCACAAGGTTTGTGAAGCCATGAAGACGTTTTAACTGAGAATCGATCCTTCCACTCTGATTATAAATAAAGAAAGAAAAATAGGTGATAAAACTTGCTTTAAGGTGCTGGAGATACAAGTATATGTCCTCCATTATTTCAAATATCAGTAAACTCAAATTAGGTGACAAGACCTTACTATTTATTCAATGTATTCTTAAAGATTGCATTGATCTTTTGAACCGTAGGGATAAAAAAAAACAAAGGTGCGAAAGTTCGAACCTACAATCCTCTGCATGAAATGCCATGGGTGAAACCACTAGGCTACCACGACTTGGATTAATACATAAAATCTTTTTATCCCTGAATATTTCCTTACTATATACTCTTTATTCTAATTTAACATTACTTCTGCAGGTATCGCTACGCAAACCATCCTTACTATACCAGTGAACCACGTAAACTCCAACGACCAGATGGTCAACCTCGCGCTCAACAACGGCCAAGTCGTCTCCACTTCTCTAGCCAACCTCCAAGCAATGGCCCAACCACATCAGCTCCTTAACTCCAACCAGCAACAGCAACCAAACATCCGACCAAACATGTTGAATCCAACATTGTCAAACGCGCTCCTAAATCCAGGCCTACCAAATTTTTTGTCGAACGGAGCAGCTAGTGCTCAGGAGCTACTTCAAGCATTCCAGCAACCACAAGCGAATCATAACCTTCTGCAGACGGTGCAACAGAACAATATGAATCAGCAGATGCAAGGGCGGCGGTCGTCGTCTCCGAGGCCGGATAGGCTGTACAAAGAGAGAGAAAATTTCGAAAGATACGTCAGTAGTTCGAGAGAAAGAAGCGAACGGGAGAACTCCGGGAGCACAGCAATCAACAGTATTAACAGGTAAGTGAAATAACTATAAAAAATCAGAAATATGTCTTTCCAATATTTTCACCTATTTTCACGGTCTTTCGTCGAACCTTGACAAAGAAAACTGTAACACTTCGAATATTCTTAGACATTAGGAACAGTAAGTACCGGCGAGTAGACTAAAACATAACAGTCATAACACTTACTCGTATGACGTTGCCTGAAGTTTCGCTCGGAAGAAATACTTAGGATGGTTCTTGACTACACTGTCATAAATGTTACTGAATATGAGATGTAACCTAATCGATTTTTCAAAATTCCTATTCCCCATGAGTTTTATAAAAAAAAACTTAAAACCTTTTTTGAGAAACTCATGTACAGTCAAGTGTAAAAATATGTACTTATTCAAAGTTTCAAAAATATGTACCACAGAATCTTATTCCGACGCAATAAGGCCGTAGTAACATATATTTGATTGGTTCGAATAGATACTTATTTTTGCACTTGACTGTACCTATCACATGCAAAAAATGCATACTTTTGTTCTACAGTTGCGATTAATGTATACTGTATACCCCACTAAACTTATGTGATATTTGGTTCGAGTAACTCAACAATACGGTTTGCGATGGTACATACCGCCTTAATTAAGTACGGATGAATTTAAAGTCTATTACAGATTTGATGATGATGCTATTCTGGTTACTATCAAGACCCGACTAAGAATATTGGCGAGTAACTCAACAATAGGGTCGAGGTAGTAATTAAGTACATGAGGGTACAATTTTTCTCCAGACCAGGGAGCCCAGGACCCTCAGCCTCATGTGTCTAGAACAGTGTTTTTCAACCTGTGGGTCGCGAAGCCTCTTTAGGGGGTCGCGGAACTCCTATTAGATGCTGGGAACACTACTTCAGTAAAAAAAAAGTTTCAAAATATTTAGCAAGTAAATGCGTTAACCAATTATATTTGCCACAAAATAAAATACATGAAAAAAAACGGGGTTGCGAAATATTTATTCATACTAAAAGGGGTCGTATTATGAAAAAGGTTGAAAAACACTGGTCTAGAATATCCAAAGTACACGAAAACAAATAAGTTTACAACACAATACAATGACTTTATTGTACACCATGATAGTAAGAGAGGTAGTAAGAGGTGGAGTTTCTGTTGTCAATGGCATTTTTTTTTACGTTTCAACAAGGCCACATTCGTTGGAGCTCAAGATACATATTGCCCTAAGATGGATCCGCTTGATTAAAGACTTTCTGTTATAAACAAACACAAACTAACCTAAGAAGTTTATAGTCAACCAACTAAACAATACTTATTAAACTTGATTTACATTCGCAGCAACTGCTTAATATAATTTATAACAACATGACCTCATCATCCTAGTACTTTTTCTTGTTTACAATACGAGGTTAATAATGGATAATTGAGACCGAGTGAATTACCTGCAAACAGACATATTATAAACATAGAATACTTTATAGCTAGCACTAAGCCACTGTCCTCGCGTCCATCGACCCGTGGTCATTAAGCAACTAATCGCTAATTTCAAAAATGCTTTCTTTGTTGTCTTAACACGTCACAATTCAAATCCAATAAACCGAACACTGAACCAACTTGACCTGCACCCAGTTTTTCACATTCTAGTCTCTGTTGCTTGGTTTTAAAGGTTGTCCCGTGTGCTTTACGTCTGCCGCGAGCGTGGGTGCAATGACAAATGTTGGTAGTAATTATGTGACAATGAGTGTAATTGCGGGTGTGCATGTGTGGGTGCGCTGTGTGTGTACTAATCAACGTTTGTTGTCAGAATGGCCGAGTAGGATATGCAATAAAGCTGTTAAAGGGCCAAGTGCTGATTAGATCTTCGTCATTAGGCTATTTGGGATCGTAATCGTGGAATGCCATGTTGGTATTGGAGTTGCCATCGGTATCGAGTAGTCATCATCATTTAAGGTTCAAGACAATTCTAATTAACTTATGGGAAACACAGCTGAAACTTAGAAGCAGTCGAATAGAAAAGCCTTATACACGATAATTTTTAATTGCTGATCAGATGCCAATTGCTCAAGGCCTTATTGATTAAGCCACAGTCCCACGCGGGCCCAGTGCTATTGTTTTAACCCCGGCGCACAGAATTGTTATAAGTTTGTGCATGTGTGTCACGTGTTTTCCGTCACCGCAAAGCTCGTGGTAACCGATTTAAATCCGCACATGAATTTAAAAATCAGAGGTGCGAGCCGGGGTTTGAACCCACGACCCTCTGTTGAGAGGCGATATTGAACATTGGCCACAACGGCTTTCAAAGCCTTACAACGATAGTTATTTAATTCGAAAATAACAATTCTTCAATAACAGAAATTCTGTCACCCTGCTAATGACTTTTGTTGATATTTATTAGATATATTATATCCGCATCGAATCGGTTCAGCCGTTTTTGAGATATTGAACATTGAAGTGACAATGTCGGGGGTGGACGCACTTTTTGAGTTAGGTATAAAGAAAAATACAATCCTTCAATGCAAAAATTCTTTGTCACCCTGCTAATGACAAGTGTTTGCCTTTAGAGCTTACAACCTTTTTAAAAAGCTTAATGCTTGTTATTGTTCTTCAGAAAAATATGGCTCTGTCCATTGGAGGACAATTTTGCCAGTGTCTAGTAGGTTTTGCCGTTGTACGGTAAAATAAATCTAGAAAACGAAATATAAGACGTAATAGTGGATGAACGATCAGGTTAATACTTAACTTATAAAATGAGTTTTGTATGAGTTGACATTGTCAAAGTCGTGAATATTGACGAAAGTTACGGGGAATTCCCCGTAGGTAGATACTTCACTTCAATAATGCAGGCTGACCATATATCCGGTAGTTATCAGTTTTAACAATATAATTAATTGTAGTCAATTAAACAATGACCTAATTACTTAAAATCTCGCCTATTGAATTAAATTTTAGCTGGTTATTATAGTTTTTGAACTCCTGATCACCGATTAACACGACACGTGTTATACAATCAGAATTTTATTATCGCGCTAGCAAAATCATAATAAAATGTTTATTTTTAATTTATTTTTTGACAAATTTTTAGTCATCCGAATTATTTTAATAGCTTTTTAGGCACATCCCTGTTATTTTTATTTAGTTATCGTCCTGAGTCCTGACTTTTTTAACGAACTTAGTGCTTAAAACCTAGACGTGGTTGACCTGCTTTGTTATTTTGGATATTATTTCAAAATTCTTAGTTCTTTATTCAATGAACAATTTGTACTTTATAAAGTACATTCGGCCATTATTCTTAGTGTTAATTGGCCCTTTATAAAGTATGCGAGGGCTCAGGAGATTAAATGATAAATCAAGTTAAAATAACATCCGTTTGATATTATAAAACGGGTAGAGATACACATATACAATATACATCACTTTCAATTTGTTAAGCTATTAATTATGAAATATTTATTAAAACATTCTATAATTTGTACCTACTTCATCACAAGAAATACAACACACACAACACAACAACAACACAACATACCTTTGGTTTTCTGTTATGTATAACTTTCATGTCACATTTTCGCCACGACAGAATTTGCCCGCAAATAATACGCACTGCCCTCTATGAGCTGTCACAAGCTACTGAGAGAAATTAGGAAGAAATGCCATTACAGTGTGGCCACAAATATAATCATTTTCCACAATTGATATTTAATAAAACCAACATAATTTATAGACCGGGATTACAAGACTTTTCAACCTAAACATACTTCATTATTTATTATAAATGGTTGGTTTAATTATATAATTAAATGACTAATTGCATCTACCTGCGAAGCAATAACATTATAATCGATGTAGAGTTCCGTGGCACGAGGCCAGCTTTGAAAAACCTTTTGTTTTATTAACACACATAACATTAGGTGTGTATTTTTTCAAATGGTAAATTTTTTGTAACAGTGCAAGCCTGTGTGTGTGTCTTAAGAATCTATACCTAAGTATCTAATTTAACGTTAAAAATAAAACAAACATTTTTAATAAAAGCTTTTTTGCTCAGTGTATATTTGGTTGACTGTACTAGCATTAATTATTAAGGCATTCTATCCCTACGGAAACGATCCCGGCCGGACCACCAGAAATTCACTGTAACCTGATAGTGAATTTCTGGTGGTCCGGCCAGGATTGTTTCCGTATTGTCAGCAGATTTACATAAGTATGCCAAATTTCACGTCAATCCAATCACCAGAAATGAATAAAATCAATCAAATTTTTATTCAGATAACTTTAAATTCAAATTAACTAGCAAGATTTGACCGAAAAACAAACAGGACAGGCTAAATCTAAATAAAAGCTTGTTAATATAATCTAACCAACAAAAAGTTGGAAAATCCTGACTTTGTTACTTCAAAGTTCAATATCTCAAAAACGGCTGAACTGATTTTGATGAAACATGTCTAAGAATCATCGCTAGAAACCCTGATTTCAAAAAAAACCGCATTCAAATCGGTCCACCCGTTTAAGAGCTACGGTGCCACAGACAGACACATAGCGATCAAACTTCTAACACCCCTCTTTTGCATTGGGGGTTAAAAACTAGTAACGTGACTCATATCATCGTCATATCAGCCGTAAACTGTCCACCGCTGGACGAAAGCCTCCCCAAATCTTTCCACAACGAACGATCCTGCGTTGCCCGCATCCAATGAGAGTTATCGCTAGATGGCGTTAGTATCGTGATATGCGTTTGACATTTGCGTCATGTTTGTGATTGGTTAAATAACTAAATGAGCGGATTCGATTTGTAGCATTCGAACATGGCGGATGTAGACGATATCTAATTTTGGTATTTCTGCTTCTTTGGCTAGTTGAAGTATAATTTTGATAGTGTTTTATGCGGCGATTAACCTTAACAGTGAACAGTGATCACAAAATTCTATATTGCTCTCGTGTCTGACATTTTTTAATGCGCAAGTGGTCTCCGCGTGGTTTCTGGAATTTTGCTATCAAGTTGCAAAAACTACAATCACCGTACAACGTGAATAAGAAGAATATATTTATCTTTAATTTAACTGACATTGGCCCAAGCCTTATGGCCGCCATTAAGAGGAATTAATCATTAATACTAAACGAGCCAATCGCAAGCAAGAATGAAACGTCAACCTCTCGATACTAACGCCATCTAGCGATATTAAACCCTCATTGGTTCCTGATACTTTCATTGGACTGTCCATCTTGTTGGGAGCCATGCTACGTCTTCCGGTTCATAAGAGCCAAGGAATTTTGCACGTGTATTTTACACACAAGATAAATGAAGACCGTAATTTTTGCGAATCCACGTGGCAAAATATTAATATCCTGAATTCAAATACAAATACCAGATCTAACGATTCTACAAGCGAAGCCACGAGACATGTTTATACTCAAAAAAAAACTTTCTTTTCTTTCTTTATGTATACGAAACCCGCGTCGTATTTCTCGCTCGCTCCGTATTTGAGACAACAGTATTGAAGGGTGAAGTCCCTTCATTACGCGTTATTACACTCCTGCGCATAATTACAGACTGCAAAGGTGACGACATCGTGAAGGCTATCATACTGGCCCTTATTGATTTAATGACTTTTTGTGATGCTGACAGTAAGTTATGAAAGAAGTTTTCTTCATTAGTTGTTTAAGTGGCGTGTCCTAACAACTCGATTCTCACCGGCTTGCCTAAATTTATAATATGACCTCAGTGTGGACAATTATAGCAAAGCTTGTGGATACTTACTCCGAGGAGTTTCTGTTATACTAACTCACGTTTCTGTCACTCTCCTAGCCTAACGAAAATATTCACTCCACGCCACTGTTGCTTATATAAAAATGTAAACAGTAATATCCCCTTTCAAGTCCTTGACACTTTTGACGCAAAATGAACCATTGGTTCCCCGCCCGAAAGTCGCTACCTTAGTGATGTTTCATTCAAGTTGAGACTTGCATATATATGACTGACTATTTATAAATGAATTTATTCTATATATTCTTTATTGAAAAAGCAATCGCGATAAAGTAATATTAGTAGAAATTACCTAGTGTTACCAGTTTCGATAGCTTGTATGGCAAATTTCCCTATTTCCTATGATGAGGCCATGTATGATTTACCACAGATTAAGTTTTAATGAGGTGTTTAGCATTAATGCAGGTACCAATCAACTGCCCTGTCTGTGCCAGTCATTATCTCGGTAATTAGGTAGGTACACGTACAGTCGACCACACGAGCTTGTAGTTGGTTATGTAATATTTTTTCAATGTTACTTAAGTATGTTGATTTGACAAAGTTATGGAGTACACTATTCAAGAAAAGAACTTACCAGGACCATAATTACGTGTAATATCGCCCTATAGCGACCTCTACACATGTACAGCACTAGTACAAAATAGCTTAAGCGCCACGCAATTCATGGCACTTACGCATTTATGTCATTTACCTATAGGTTGCGATGTTCGCATGCAAGTGCTTTACAAATCTTGTGAGTCTAATTTCACCCATTCGTAGTGATCGAATTGAATTGATAATTGGTGAAGACACATTAAATAATTAGACCAAGTGATTTTTATTTGCCTTTTATTAGAACAAATTTTCAATAAGTAAAACTAAATGTCGCCCGCATTACAGAACAAGGAAAACTCGACCATTCTATAATCTACGTAATGAGTCGCTTATGCTAATGCTAGCAGGATGTAGCGTAATGCGTTGATATAATTACACGAAATAACGTCTACGTACAACGTAAATAATTTTCTGGTGAACGATTACCAAGCGCGAAGGGCTTTAAGTATTTTGGTTCCGTGGAAAACTGAGTCGAACACAAACCGTTGATCGTTGGGGGTGATACTCGTAGGTGTCCGCGAGTGGCAACTACGAACCGAAAGATGCAGTGTTAGCGAACCTTCTATTAGAAGTATCAATTTAACGAGACCGCGATAGTTGCATGTAACGGCTCGATGGACGTAGCTAAATAGTTGTAGTTTGTTGTTCATTATAATGAGTATTTGTTTTACAATGGACGTCTTCCGCCTGGTGATGATTATATTCAACACAAAAAAATATTTTTTGGTGCTCAACATTGTAATATTTGGTGATCCGGTAAATATTAGCATTATTTTGCACTAAATAGTTGGCACAACATGCCACGACTTTATATTTTATTTACCACTAAGCGCCACCTTTTTTCAAAAATAGGGCATTCTTACAAAAAAATTAAGTATACTTAGGTAGATATGATTTAAATTGATATTTTATTTAATGTTTGTCTTACATTGCATCAAAGTTGTAGTAAACCTAATTACAATACTTATCCACGACAGAAGCTGCAAAGATTACTTTACAAAAAACGGGTTATTGTTTGTTCTCATTACAAACGAAGTATAACAAAAAAGTAAATGGAGTGCCACACAAGGTGTAAAAAAAAAATACTTTCAGTCTTCATCTTTAAGAGGATCATTAAGGTTTAAGTCTCACTGTCACTTCTTAGCTACAGACATACGCTTTTTTCTTATTAACTATCCCTCTAAACGCTTCGATTTAAAATATGTAAGTACACCATTAACAAACGACTGTGTATGGTATGTGCTTTTCATCCACAATCGATAGTCGATTTTAACTTTTTTTAGGTGTTTTCTCAATCATCACAAATGTAAATGTACGTTTAATTTTTTAAATCTAAATTGCCAATGCCAATGTAATCAATACTTTATCAAAATCGGTAACGTTTTGGTCCTCCAAAACAGTTACTGTTATGACCGTTTTAACGTCACAATCTTCTCATCGCGCTAAATCTCAAAAACCTTTCAGTAAGTTTACTTTTTACTGACTGCCGATCTTACTGTAAGACATTAATTAATTAAGTTAAAATCATAAATCAAGGTTTTTTCCATCGTCAATGCGGAACGCTGAAATTAATTTAAATAATTTCCTAGTTGAAAATTGGTTTATTATAGGGTTAGCTTATGGTAGAGTTATCCCAATAGAAAAGATTTTGTGTAGGTATTTATTTATTTTATGTTTTGGGCAAGTTTAAATTTATATTGGAAATTATTCTCAACGTGTTAACTGGTGTAACCATTTCAAAACTATTTAGTATGAGTTACTATAACGATAACCATTGACAAATCAGTCGCCGGAGGCCTTATTGCCATACGCGTTCGTAATCGCAATCGTTTTCACCACTTCTTTTTATCATGCGGTTTAGGACGAGGATAGAAAGATAACAATGGTGAATGCAATTGCGAGTGCCAGCACGTTAGACAATATGGCCTCTGGTGTAATAAAAACATAAAACAGGGCTGGTCAGCAACCAACTATAATGGCAATGGGCTACAATTTCAATACGTTAATAAAACCAGTCAAGTGCGAATCGGACTCGCGCACGAAGGGTTCCGTACCATCTATACAACATTCATTAGACATTAGCAAAAAACGGCAAAAAAACACGTTTTTGTAT
>NW_027413025.1:0-30824 GCF_025370935.1 Choristoneura fumiferana
TACCAGTGACCGCTAGACGTGATGAGGCCGATGCTTAAGCGCTTAAGCGATTTAAGCCAAAGGATTTTACGCCCGACAGATTTCAGCATCACGCCTGCGGACAGCGAGTGGTGCTCAATACGTTTGTGTCATTGCCATAGCAAGGCAAATTTTTAGGCCGAGTTTAGACTTGCAAGAGAAATCGTGCAAGTTGCATTACGTTGCGGCGCTGGATTGATTGACCACTAAAAACTCGTTGGCTTTGATATGGCCTCGCAATGTAATTCAACTTGCACGCTTTTTCTTGCAAGTCTAAACTCGGCTTTACACGACACTCCCTAGTCCTTCCCTACTTCTTTTATTTTGAGCAAAGCTTTATTACTACAAATATTCATTTTTCTATGTCTGTCTGTTCTGTTCTATTTTTTCTGTTCAATTAATTGTGGTGCTAACTCGATTGTTTCTATCTCGTTCACTCATGACTGGACAGTGGTTGTATTAGAATTTTTTGCATTTGTAAATCAAGCTTTACTAAAGGTTAGGCCATGCGCGCACATACTTACTTTTAGTTTTTAATGTTAAAATAACGTTTCTGCCCATATTTATTAACCTAAAATTCTTATTTAATGACGGTCACGCGATTATTCGTTGCCACCAAGAACAGTTTAAATATTCGCACGATTTGCAACACTGCATTGTCCGCGCGATGATCAACCTAGGGCGACGCAAAGCGTCAATGCAACAGTCAAAAACTGAATCGCGTGCCAGGGTGGAAACTTTTAAGTCCCTCCTTTACCGTGGTGCCATTAGATAGTACCATCGATCTATGATTTCTTTGGTAGATGTATGGAATATCAATATAACAGTAGCACAAAGGTTCCACCCTGATTTGCGATTCAGTTTCATTGGCTGTAAGATTGACGTTTGGCGCCGCCCAAGTTGACCAGCGCTCGGACGACGCCGCGTTGCGATTTTATCGTGCGATTAAACTATTCTTGGTGGCAACGCATGACAACTCATTTCAATAGCAATATCAAACGGATAATTAATAGCCGTAGCCGTCATGTCGTATAATGAGGTTAAGGAGGCAGCTTTTAGTAGAGAGAAGTGGAGAGCCATTCATCGGCTACACCGACAAGAGTGTACTCTTAAATAAGAAAAGAATCAATAGCAATAAGCAGTTGCTATTCGGAGTCGTGCATGCCCTGCGGACAGTGCGGACTGCTCGCCCGGAATTACGAAACCGCGGCCGTCCGCCGGGCCGGTGCCAATATTGTCTTTAAACGCATGCGGAAACTACGCGGGACGGCAAAAGATTTGCATATTGGTTACACATGGAATACAAGTATGTATATCATGTAACATAAGTATTTTTTTTATGAACATGAAACTTTGTGTCTTTGTGTGTTTCATGTTGGTTTTACCGTAATGCTGTAATTTTTATTGGCAAATAAATAAACAAATAAATAGTAGCCAGCTAAATAAATGCCACTTCTGAAAGAGATCGATTTTGGATTATAATGAGTCTTATTTATAGGACACTGGACGGCAGGAGGATATCTGTAGGAAGATCTGAAATAACGATGGACGACGGTTTCATTTCTTCAAATGCCTTTAATCTGGCAATGAAAATGCACCGTTTGAGGCCTAAATTGTTTTATTTGTAGTAGGTTTTTTCTAATGATAATTTATTTCCTAAACTCTCAGTTAGTTTATCCAGGGTAGCTTCCTTTATAGAGAGGTAATTACCTCACAGGGAGGTAAGTAATGGCTCTTGACGTCTATTCAAAAATAAATAAAATAATGTTCAACGAATCCAATTTTCCACTTGAAAAAATTTAAACGAAACAACGTTGTTACAACACAAGACGCTAATGTAAACCTTTACACCTAAAAAAATACGTTCAAGAAAATTTTAAATCAGTCGTGAATAAATTACCCTAAAACACCAAAGAAAATTTAAAACAGATTTCCGTCCCGAAAATATGTAACCGGGAAAAACAGCGGGTGAAAAACACCCTTGGCCACCCCCCGGTGGTTGATGGCGCGTTTATACTGTGTAACACGAGCTAAGTGAATCAAACTGTCATTCTGGCTGCATTACATAGCAACGGGACGTTGTTGGATTAGTGTGGAATAGCATTTCTTAAATGTGTTGGGGCCCTCTGGTGGGTCACGAGCACATTTTTGGGGGACCTATAAATCAATTTGTGCTAAAACTCCATAAGCTTCATATGCTACTTTAATAGAAGGTCAAGTAAAGCTGGGTCCCAAACTTAAAATGGACCATAACTTGCAAAACTACTGTAAAGAGTAGGTTTGCTTTGCTTACAAAGTTTCGACACTCATTAAATCATTGAACGAGTGAGCGCTAAAAGCGAGAAAAGCATCTACACTTGCGCAAAATGCATTTTGCAACACGCATTTATTTTTATTTTTTTGTGAATAAGTGCGTTATAACTTTTTTGACAATTTATTTTTTAGAATTACTTCAAAACGGCGAAGCCATAGGGATTGAAACGTAAATAATGCCATATTTCAGCTTTTTCGAAAAACTCGTATTGTCTACCGTGGTATACCGTAGGCGACAGGCTAGCAACCTGTCACTATTGTACGGTGTTTGTCAAACTTATAACCTAAAATTGTTAAAAGTGGTACCGAAGCGGTAGCGCTTCGTGCGCTCTGCCTACCCCATTTGGGAATACAGGCGTGATGTTTGTGTGTTTTTGTGTGTCGTAAGTCTACAGTTGCCAGAAAGAGAGTGAAAGAGAAAAATACATTAGAAAAAAAATAAAATAAAAAGAACATCGAATTGAAATTGCCAGTTGTTAAAAAAATCAGGCGTACTTTGCGGAGATCCGTATCGAAGAGATAATAAATCAATTTACCTTGCTTGGTACCCCTCATAAAGTCAAGGACTTTAATTTATGAGCCACCGTGAAACCATTTTATAGTAAACGTCATAGTAACGTCGCATTAATTAACAAACTATGTGGGAACTATGGCCCAAGCCCTCTTGTTCTGAGAGGAGGCCTGTAACCAGCAGTGGGACGTATATAGGCTGGGATGATGATGATGATGATTAATTAACAAGGAAAATTGTAAATCTTCCTTATGGCTCATGAATAAAAGCCCCTTGACCGTACCTACTCGGTAAATAAATTGGCTAAGTCGTATCCACTTTATTGATATCGCACCTCACTCCTCGCTTAATATCATCCCTTGCAGAACTGGGGTGCACCTTGCCTTCGCTCAGCACCCTTCTAAAGCGAATCACTTGTACCGTGAAAACGTACCTTCAATTTTTTTTTCAAATTGGTATTCTATTGAAAAAAGTCTATTCAGGTGTCGTTAAAGGTGAAAGATAATGGAGGCGCTATAGATTTTTTTTCATGATATTTATTTATGGTGCGAGGCATACACGACCAGATGGCCTAGTGGTTAGAGAACCTGACTACGAAGCTTGAGGTCCCGGGTTCGATTCCCGTGTCGGGGCAGATATTTGTATGAAAAATACGTATGTTTGTTCTCGGGTCTTGGGTGTTTATTATGTATTTAAGTATGTATCTATCTATATAATTATATTTATCCGTTGCTTAGTACCCATAACACAAGCATTGCTAAGCTTACTTTGGGACTAGGTCAATTGGTGTGAATTGTCCCGTGATATAATAATTATTTATACAGGGCCAATAGTAGTTAATAAAACACACCATTTTACCCTAGAGCTGCAGGCAAGGGTTGATAGTTAAGCCGAGAGTAAAACGGGTTTTATGAGCGATTTATACTTGTACACTCTGCTTTTCACTTCGAATGCGAGAAAATTAAACAGAAACATTGCAAGTAACTATGTTCACTGATAATTTTTTTTTTATGCGTTGCTATTATCTTATTGAAATGCCAGTTATGTATAAAATACGTACCCATTATAAAAAACAACACTGTCTTTTAAACTTCTATTATATTTAAAGACGTTTAGCTCGTGATTGCTTTCTTAAACCCAGTTTAAATCTGCAAGAAATATCGTGCATTAGGGAGATTGATCACTTTAAACTACATAGTTCGCTTTATAGACAGAATGTAATCCAACTTGCATGATTTTTCTTACTAATCTAACTGTATATCGTTTTAAATTTTCGTGTATTTCACTCATACGTCGAGTCATCGAAACGTCGAGGTAAATATTACTCGTGTGTATTAGAGTGAGAAGTGACTATTCTAGTGGGCGCAATACGGCTGCGTTCGATTTTATTTGCAGCTCTTAAAAATTTTAATCAAATAGTAGATGGAGACATGTTCTAGAGACTTGAATGTAATGTAAGAGAAATTGATATCTTACGAATTCGAGATTTCATAAAAAGGATGGTTCGAAT
Source organism: Choristoneura fumiferana (assembly GCF_025370935.1). Taxonomy (NCBI): domain Eukaryota; kingdom Metazoa; phylum Arthropoda; class Insecta; order Lepidoptera; family Tortricidae; genus Choristoneura; species Choristoneura fumiferana. The sequence goes on from NW_027413025.1 coordinate 4,353, forward strand.
TTTGAAGTCGAGCCTCGAGGCAAATGCTGAAGCTTGATTTATACATGCTAGTGATACGAGTGACTGCCTCTTGTGCCGACAAATTTGTTCCGGCGCCTTTAGCTTCACACTCAGTCTCAGCCTAGCCACCGGTTATCGCCGTCGACTTGAAGCTTAAGTAAGATCAGGTTATTTTAGCCCTGAAGGGTAGCTTTGACCATTGAGATTAACTCATTCCAGAACCATTGAATTGCTTCGCAGGTTTGTGCAGGTTTCCTCACGATGTTTTCCTTCACCGTACAGCTCGTGGTAGGTAAATTTCAAATGTAACTTCGCAATTCGAATTTTAAAAACTCAGAGGTGCAAGCCGGGGCGTGAACCCACGATCTTCTGCTTGAGAGGCGATAGGTCAAACCACTAGGCCACCACGGCTTTTTTTTAGAAACATATTATTATATTCTATTTATTAGTTCTATGCTTCTAAGTAGTCCTCTTATCGTTATACCTAACTCACACCAATACACTAATGCAGTGACTGACTATCGCCGGGGTCGGGTCGGTGGACACCTCCATTGCATCAGTCTAGTCTCCTGGCACATCATCAATCACAGCCACCACAGCTTACACTGGCCCCTTGAGTTGTGGTCTAAGGGAAAAAGATATCTAGACTATTTTTTATCCCGATGCATACGGGATCGAGGCAATATCATAAAATAAGAACCGCTAGAATTATACAATATGAAAATAAGTAAGATTGTTTTTACTTAGGTACTAGAGTTTACCCGCGGCTTTGCATGCATAAACAATTCGACCTGTCACAGTTGAAATTCCGGGATGTTATAAAATTCCCCTGGGAATTCCCAAAATTTCTTACGTAGTCTTCATTGAGGTTGTGTTAAGATCAACTGTCCGGAATTTCAAGACTTAACCCAGCGGTAGAAATTTAAAGAAAGCGCGCACACATACACGCACACACACTTTCGCATTTATAATATTAGTAGGATGAGCGAGGCCTATGTCCAACTGTCCTACATTACGACTGATATGATTACAATGATGATAATGTTTTTATGCCCCGGTACCTAATGTACACATCTACACACACACAAACACAAACATCACGCCTGTATTCCCAAATGAGGAAATGAGGTAGGCAGAGCACACGAAACGTTACCGCTTCGGAGCCACTTTTAGCAATTTTAGGTTTTAAGTTTGACAAAAACGGTACAATAGTGACAGGTTGCTAGCCTGTCGCCTACGGTATACCTTAACCTATATCCTCAGTCGCCTCTTACGACATCCACAAAAGAAATGGAGAGGTGTAATTCTAACCCGACACCACACGGGTAATCTTATTTTTGGGAATTCCCGCGAAATGGAATTTCAATTTACCTGCTAGACCTAAATGTTTTAAGGATTCAAAACTGCGGGTAAAAGCTAGAATTACATCAGACTTGTGGCTAGACAGGCTAACTTGCTTTTACTTCCTGAAGGATTGAATTAAAAAAAAACTTTATTATATACTGAGCGGCAGAAAATCTAGCCCTCAAATGTATTCAGAAAAGGGTTATTTTGTATGTAGAGTGAGCAAAATTTTAGTCTTATTTTGTCTTAGCCTGCCTAAAATTATTTTTCGACAAACAGTCATAATATTAACTCAATAAACACTGCTCAACGCTTGTGTAAGCTTTTATGGAACACGATAAAGGGTTAACAAGCGCACGACTTGAAACTCAAGGAGCATCTCGCTCGGTTAAGCATTTTCACGGCCACTATCACACGCACATTCCGCTCGAGGAGATGATGATGATGATGACTTTACGCTTAATTTGTTACAGGTAATGAATATAGGAGCGTGAAATATTGATCTATTGTGTTGTTGAGTGTACCTGGGAAGCATAACAACTGAATGGTGGTTTTTTTTTTACTTAACTTTAATTGGAACGTTAAGTTATTTTTATTATGACGTAGTCTCATCTTTTTCATTTATTGATTCAACTACAGGTAAAAACTGGTCTGAATGTCAAATTTCAATTCAATTGCCTTTCCTTTGACATGAAACCTTTTAATATTATCGGTTTTTATCAGCACTTGGTACGATCGCTGAACGATTGGAAGCCCCGTGGTAGGGCCCCGTAGAGCCTCATAACGTAGAATATGGCCAATCATATACAATCTTAAAAAGTCAAATATGGCCAATCCGTTTATTACGATCCTTATTAGGTCGAATATGGCCAGGCTGTTTATACAGTCCTTATAACATTTAATGTGGCCAAGCGGTTTATACAATCTTACAACGTCAAATATGGTCAAACCGTTTTTAATGAACCTTTTAACGCTGAATATGGCAAATCCATATTCAAAATCCACTATTCTAATAACGTCGAATATAGCCAAGCCGCTTAGATTGTTATAACGTCGGATACGGCCAAGGCGTTTATACGGCCTTACAACTTCGAATACGACCAAGCCATTTAACGATCTTGCAACGTCAAATATGGCCAACCCCTTTACACGATCAATCCTTATGTTGACCAACTATAAAGAATGTCTTTGCTAACCCGCGACCTTGCGATAACTTTTATGTAACAAATTTTGTTGTGATTTTTGAGTTTAAGATCCTTACAACGTCGAATATGGCCACAGCCGAATCGAAACGTGTAATACAGCCTCGGTGTTTCAGCAGTGATTTAAAATGCATAAATTTCCTTGGCTCAGTCGGTCCGTTAACTGGATTCCCGCGGGCTTAACTTTCTGTATTATGAATTGGTAATTGCTATAGATACGTAAGAGCCGGATGCGAGGAAATACAGGGTTGTTTGGGAATCATTTTATCCATTATTTTAAAGATATCAAATATTTAGAGTGAAAAAAATGTTAGCGTGAAGTTCACAGATTGTCCTATTTAAAATACTGGTCTTCCTTGTGACTTCACTCTCGTTGACCATTAAGGTCTGACGTTTGAATTAACGTTTCGGAATTTCTGTAATTCTCACGGAATTTTCAAAATTATATAACGGTCTTCATTTACGTTGGTTGAATAATCCCTTAAAATCATGTTTCTGCACTTAGCGGCTAAACATTTTTGAATTTTATCCGTGAAAACATTGGGATAAAGTTAGGAGTACTAGTTTTTATCCCCACATTCCAACGATATCTATGTAGGTAAGTGCCATATTCTTACCTGCCGAGACATGGACATAAAATTCCGCATGGCTGTCCTTTGTGGTTTGAATGCCATGATGTAAATTATGGGAATTGAGTACAATCTTGCAACTTCAACTTGACTTCCAGACCTAAGAGTTAAAGCTATATACTCTATTTGTTCTAAGATGATTCAAATGACACATGATGATTATATAACTTTGCGAGGCGGTAACTAATTTTTTATTTTTTCCAACAGAGATAATATAATGCTTGAAAAAATTAAATCGAATATTTGAACTTTAATTTGCTAAGAAATTGTTTAGTTACTGCGTAGGCACTGTTTATATTAACTTACTTTCTTTCATGAACACCCTTACAATGTTGTTTCAATATAGGCCGCAATTGCTAGAAGTGAGGGTTATCGATAAAATAAACGAACTTATTACTAATTTGCAAGATTGTTCATCAGAGTCTAAAAGTGACACTCCAAGTGTTGAATAAATTATATTTTAAAATTCAAATAAGACTTTCAGTTCGATAGCGTAACGTTTAAACCAACAAATAATGCTATTGCCACTTTTAGCACTAGGTACATGCAAAAGTATCGATAGTTTGCGTAACAGTAGGAGGGACTCTAGTTCCGTCAGTTTGGCATCTGTCATTTGAATCATGTTAGAACAAATAGAATATAACCTATTGTTCCAATGTTCTACAACACCCAAAAAAGATTTACATGGTCTCGTCCCTCCCAGTAGATACTCACTACTTTTTGTCAATTCTCACCAAGGCTATGATCAAATAAATAGACGAAAAAACAGTCTATCCGCACCCCATTCGTCACAGCGTGTCAACAGTCGTGTGAAACAGCCCCTATTTTACATTTAATTGCATTTCTTTGTCGATCTCCCCGTTAGTCTGTATGTACCCTTATCTCATTGTTGACCAGACACACTAGAACTCCCTCGCCTCCTTCAAGAAGTTGAAATTAAGAGCTATCAGGAGCTATAGCAAAATGAGGACAGAGGTCTTCGTAAATTGGTAGTGTCTAGACTTGTTTGATATCATTGAAAAGAGTGTGTTAAGGCTGTTTGCGGACGCACTTATAGCTAGATAGTGTGTACATAAGGTCTTATTTCGTAAATTGAGTATGTACTTAAGTCCTTTGAGGAAAGTAAATTTGAATGTAGTTTTCCCTTTTTTGCTAAATAAAATGAAAGGAAGTAAATACTAGTGCAAAATTATTTTAATTTTAGGGTTGATTTGCAAAAACATCATACAATATACCATACCATAAAACCCCAAGCTTTGGCATGTCTAGCTTGAATTGATTCGATTTTGAAAACAACACTTCATCACTTATTTCACTCTTTTAGGGGTTGAATTTCAAAAATTCCGTCCAAGCACACTATACAAAATTTCAACCTCCAAGGCCCCATTATTTAGGTTGTGCATTAGCTATAAAAATGTCACTCAGCCAGCAGTCACACACTCACTCAGTCAGCTTCTTATTTCTATGTACAATATTTCAATTTTTGTATGATATTATTACAACAAAGGCTTAAATCACGCTTAATTTGGACAATGTACAATTTTGCCAATCACTCGTCGAATTGTTCGCGCCGCGGGGTTGACAATTTTGCTTGTACCAATTACGTTAAAATAAAATATGATAAATATCAATTAAATATGTGCTTTAGTTATTTAAACGGTTCTGCAAATTTTGATAAAAATATAAATCTTTAATAGAAATTATTTTGTCCGAATTTTTCAGTCAAAATTCACATTTTATAGTTGTAACACAAGATTTTTTAGGTCATTATTATTATTAATGTCTTACCCTAACGTTACAAAAGGGCGTTAAATGTCAATGATGAACTTTTTAAAGTGGCTACGTTATACTTAACGTTAATATTTTATAAGAAAAAAATGTCGCTGCCTCCTTCCTAATTATGGTGGTAGCAATAATAGGTAGGTAGGTATACAATTTTTCGGTCTGGTAATAAATTAAATAGCCTAGCTTATAAATCTATGATTTTCTTCATTTATGGGGTTCAGTACCCAACAGGTAAAAAGGAAACCCTATGACTAAGACTTCGCTGTCCGTCCGTCCGTCACCTGGCTGTACCTCATGAACCGTGAAAGTTAGACAGTTTAAATTTCACAGATTATGTATAACTGTGGCCGCAGTAACAAAAAATACTAAAAACAGAATAAAATAAACATTTAAGGGGGCTCCCATACTACAAACGTATTTTTTTTTGCTAATTAACAGATGGTACGGAATCCTTCGTGCGCGAGTCCGACTCGCACTTGGCCATTTTTTTTTAAAATAACTAGTCATTGTGCAAAGGCAAGAGTAAGAGCGTTTGAATAATTCAATGGGACACTATAGTCCTATAAGCAATAAAAGTATTTTTATACTAAGGGGCTACATCCATTGAGTAACTTTAAACCGTCTCTATTTGTTTTGTTCGAATAGACGGAGACGGCATCACATTTAACCGTCGGTTAACGCTAATCAATGGATGGGGAAACAGCCCCTTAATTATAATAAAATTTTCTTAACTATTTGTCTTGATCTCCAAGAAACCAAGGACCACTTCTCAGAGTTATAGGTCATCAATGGCAATGGTAATTAAATAACGGGTTGATTTTTAACCCCCGACGCCAAAAGAGGGTTGTTATAAGTTTGACCACTATGTGTGTCTGTGTATCTGTCTGTCTGTGGCACCGTAGCTCTTAAACGGATAGACCGATTTGAATGCAGTTTTTTTTATTTGAAATCAGGTTTTCTAGCGATGGTTCTTAGACATTTTTCATCAAAATCGGTTTAGCCGGGGGTTTTCCAACTATCTGAAACGTCTTACTTGCAAAATATCTGACATGTCTTACCGGACTTAGATATAGAGCCATGTCAGATATTTATGCACGCTTTTGTTGTGTCAGATAACCCTCTCTCTCATATTAATGTTGTTGGCTTTGATAACCAAAGGGTGTCGGTAACTGTACTGTACAGTGCGTAACTAGATAACTGTGAATCCTTGAAGGATATTAAAATTGAAAACTGATGATTGTGATCATTTCCGTGAAAAAAAAAACACTTCAAGTACCGAAAAATCTACATCTTTTTAAAGTCGCGGCAAAGCGTACTTAGATAATTGTCCATGGATTATTTTGATAGCATTAAAAAAAAAACTTTCACTATCAAAAAGATAATCGTTAGCGGTTTTCAAGAATATTGAGAGTTTGCTTCAAAAATAATTCCACGATTTTTTTTATAACAAACATTAGCTATTCTCTAACCACTCACATGCCTTTGGCAACTCTAGTTGCCTGTCAGCGCTCTTATTTTGTTAACGAATAGAGTTCAAAATTAAAAGCATGTGAGTGGCAGCGTCTTTGTATAAAATCCAAACACAATCAATACGAAACGCTAAATATGTGAACGTTCTATTTTAAATAATTATTGGCAATTAACGACATAATTGCTTAATTAAACCGTAAACGTTTAATTGCTTAATTAATCCTCAATTTTGTCGTTAGTAAATAGTCTGCTTGAGTTCTCATTTTGAGTCGGTGAAAAATGAAAAAAAAAAAAGTTTTTATTCGTTCTTTTTCTTTCGTTTTTATCTATTAATCGTGTAGTAAATCTGAACTCAGATGTCATTAAGCCAAGTGTAAGTCGACAAGGAAGCATTGCATTTTTGCCTATTAGTCATTATTGTCATTTAGAAACTTCATAGGGTGACAGTACCAATCTTGGACATGTTACGACCAGTAGTACCCAGTAATAGGCAACAAGGATTCAATGCCCTATAATAATATAGCTCACCATTCATGAAATTTACTAGTTATAATCATCAGTCGTCTGAACACTAGTGTTTTTAAAAGTAAAAAAAAGTTGGGTCCGTTTTTAAGGTTCCGTAGTCAACTAGGAACCTGTGGCGTCACGGAACCACGTAAAGAAAAGTTTTATAGCAAATGGACTGTATGAGGAGAAACTGGTTAAGTTTAGAATGACCTATAAAACTGGGCTCAGAAAGATGGGCTTTCGGTTAATACTGCCTTTATCATTCCAGATTAATTACAAAAGACTCACCATGCCTTTCCTCTACGATAGCGAACCCGTGGAAAGTTTTCAGCAGTCCAGCCTTAGGTCAAATCTAAATGTCTTAAAAAAGTCACACGTACGCACGGATTACACAAAATAATATTCTTTAACACAGCACAACTAAAATGTTCTCTTGATGTAGTAGGTTTTAATTAATTAATAAAATATTGAAATAAAATGTGCCTTCTTCTGGCGAGTTCAAATTGACACTAGTTGCGCGCGCAGACCATAGCCAATACCTTCGTAGGCTGCGTTTCGTTTCAGTCAGACTTAGCGCAGCGCTTTTGCAAATTAAAATAAAAAAGGCGATATATCGAACAGAACCCTTATAGTTTCGCCATGTCTCCGTCTGTCTGTCTGTCTGTCCGCGGGTAAGCTCAGAGACCGTTAGTACTAGAAAGCTGTAATTTGGCATGAATATACATATCAGTCACGCCGACAAAGTGGTACAATAAAAAAAATTTATTTTTTTTTGGGTACGTAAAGTGGGGGTGATTTTTTTTTTCTCGACTTACCCTATAGGTGGGGTATCATTGGGGTCCTTTAAAACTAGTGGGGGGTTGCTGAAAAAATTCTATTAAGTGATCTGTTTGCGAAATATTCAACTTTAAAGTGCAAATTTTCATTAAAATCGAGCGTCCCCCCCCTCTAAAATCTAAACTGTTGGGTGGAAAAATTTGAAAAAATTCAGAATGGTAGTAAATATATCAAATTTACAAGGAAAATTATAGCGGCTAAGATTGCTTGAGAACTATTTGTAGTTTAAGAGTAAATAGCAACCTAAGGTTATACCTAAACTTGGAAGATTCCGGACACAATACGAAATGCTTAGAAAAATATGATTTGTTTTTTTTTAAATGGTTATGGAACCCTATCCTGGGCGTGTCCGACACGCTCTTGGCCGTTTTTTTTTTGTTTGAGTTAAAAAACCTATTATTTATTCTTCTTGACCATGACTGGTACCATTATCTACCTTAGTTGTCAATGTGTCAGAATTTGCTTTACACAACAAATGACACCGTCACAACAAAAACATTAAAAAACATACTACCATCGGAACTTTACAATTCAAACTCACCTAACATCCATTAGCCCCCTCGTAACGTAAATACGTAATTCCAATAATAGCAGGGCTGACCCAGTGCTGTCAAACGTATGAAAAGCCGAAAATATTGATCTAGGGTCGATGACCGATGATTGCTTCTGTGGATTGCACAGAGGTGTCGAATTCACTGCGGTGCGGCTCAAATTATAACATGTCAGTACTCGTATTTTAATAGAAGAATGAAACACGTCAATTTCTTGTTTCCGCTCGGCTTTTAAAGTGAGCTATTCTATTTAGTTCAGTCCATCAACTGAACCAGTTCAATGAAGTAAGACAATTACTTTGCTCACCCGCGACCTTATGATAGTTACATTTATGGAAGAAATGCGTGTTCATGCAGTTCCTGTAAAAACACACACGCCCTTCAAAATATACCAAGAAATCACACAAAACCCATGGATTTATCACCACTACCACACTGCACTGATGAGTTTTGGACTCAACCAGAGCTCAGTTCTTTAGTTAATTTAATTCAGTGATCACTAAGTAAATTTAACATGCTCTGATTTTACAAATAATAATAAGTATTGAAAATTATTTAAAAATATAATTATTTACCTTGAATAGTTTTAAATTATTTCCTATTTACAAACACGGTAGACGTCATGTTCTGTACAATGCTTCCGCGTCAGTTGTTAGCTTCGTATAAATTGCTACCAAAAGGTATGAACATGAGAAAATTTACCGCTACAAGTATTAGAGTATCTTCTTTAATAAGCGTCCAATTGGACGACACATCACTGAAGATTTGGACAAATTACAATTTATAAATGGAAAAACTTTGGCCATGTGTTTCTCTACTAATAGTTTTGACGCTTCCGTACATAATGCCAAGAAGAAAACAAAAATTACCTACTACTAATAAAGAACGACAGTTAGAAAGTGAAGATTATTACATCATTGGTAATGATCCTGGCTTGGTGCAAATGGTGCAGTTATTCACGACAAACAAAATAACATGGAAACGAATGTTTTGATACGTGATAAAACATTTCGTAACACTTGTACGAGTTTGCATAATTGTGCCAATTGGCGTAGAAGAAAAAAACAAGGAAGTCAACAAGCAAAAATTGAGAAGGAATTTCACGATGATACTAATGATGACTAATCGTCGTCCAGTAATAAAGTAGGAGCAGGTGGTAATATAAATATATTCACACGGTTAATGTAGGCGTGGTTTAAAAAACGTCAACAGGTCTACTCAACCAGGGTTATGACAAGAAAGAGGAAATTCGATTTGTACATTTGTCGTAGAAAAACTGTAGATAAAATAACAAACATGTTTGTACAATATTGTAAAACAAAAATAAAATTAATTTGTTACGGTGAGGGTCAACTGAGACGTGGTGTTAACTACGGACATCACCGTTTACCCAATAATGAACTGATCAAATAATTTCATCGTATTACAAAGAGGAGAGAAAATAAACAATATTGTAAAACAAAAATAAACTGTTGATGAGTACAATAATAAATAATAATAAATTATAAATATCACGGGACAATTCACACCAATTGACCTAGTCCCAAAGTAAGCTTAGCAAAGCTTGTGTTATGCAACGGATAAATATAATTATATAGATAGATACATACTTAAATACATATTAAACACCCAAGCAAAGCGAGAACAAACATTCGTATTTTTCATACAAATATCTGCCCCGACACGGGAATTGAACCCGGGACCTCAAGCTTCGTAGTCAGGTTCTCTAACCACTAGGCTATCTGTTCGTCAATACGACAAAGTTGTGCAGTATTTGTTGGTGCGAAATGAAAACTTCAAAACTAAACACAGGTTAAATCATTTATTTAACATACTTAATATATTTTTAAATGGTATTTTGTTTTTTTTTTATGTGTGTTACAGGTTTCAAGTTTGTCCAAACAGAAACATGGCGTACTTGGGCCAACTACAGACTTTGTTGTCGGGTGAACTTGCTATCAAATCAAATCAAATGAAATCATTTATTCAGTAAATAGGCCGCAATGGGCACTTTTACAAGTCATTTTCCGCCAAATGTTTATAGTTTCGCCATGTCTGTCTGTCTGTCCCATCCGCGGCTTTGCTCAGGGACTATCAATGCTAGAAAGCTGTTATTTTGCACGAATATATATGTAAACTATGCCGACAAAATTATACAATTAAAAATTCATAAAACAAATTTTTTAGGGTACCTCCCATAGACGTAAAGTGGGGGTGATTTTTTTTTCTCATCCAACCCTATAGTGTGGGGTATCGTTGGATAGGTCTTTTAAAACCATTAGGGGTTTGTTAAGACGATTTTTCGATTCAGTGATTTGTTTGCGAAATATTCAACTTTAAAATGCAAATTTTCATTAAAATCGAGCGTCCCCCCCCCCCCATCTAAAATCTAAACCGGTGGGTGGAAAAATTTGAAAAAATTCAGGATGGTAACTTTCAAGGAAAACTATAACGGCTAAGTTTGCTTGAGAATTATTAGTAGTTTATGAGTAAATAGCAGCCTAAGGTATAAAATATACCTAAACTTGGAAGATTCCGTATAAAATACGAAATCCTTAGAAAAATATTACTTAATTTTTTCGTAATGGCTACGGAACCCTATTTTGGGCGTGTCCGACACGCTCTTGGCCGGTTTTTTTATACTACCAGCGCTTTCGGAAAGACCATCATTGCCAAGAAGAATGCGCCGCAAGAAACTTGGCAGAAAGTCATTTTTCTTTTCTAAATAAAATAATTACAAATAAAATACTTAAAAGCTACAGTATAAAATTAAAGAAAAAAATAGAAAGAAAGAAAGGAGAAAGAAATAAAGGTTTATTTTGGCTCCATAAGTACTACCTAAAACTAAATACAAGAAAATACAATCACCCTTCTGAGTCTCGATGTTACAAGAGAGTGATAACGTCGAAATTTGTTTCCCTTCAGTACCAATTACGGGTCTCAAAGGGTAAGAATACAAAAAGAGAAAGTACAAGAAAACAAAAAATGGGGCATAAAATGCAGAAGGTAACTAACTACAACATCATCACATAAATTGGCGCATTATAGTTCCAGATGAATATTTCAAATCAAAATGGACTAGAGACCAACTATGATCGTTTTTGTTTCTTCCGTAAAAGTATTGGTAACCATTTATATTGAACGGGTAAGCGATGTCAAACGAGAAATTTACAGAGTTACTATCTACCACACCTCCAAAAAATTCCCTAATAAACCATTTGCCGTTAACTGGATTATGTGCGAAAAGATACGAGTTACCAACGAACTGAATAGGAAATAACACTGCGTACGAATCATCCAGGGGGTCCCAGAACTTGGGCTGGCCCATGGTCTGAAGATTGTTTGCTGATATTTCACGTATGAAGTGTAACTTGGAAACAGTATCATGTCCACCAAAGTATTGCTTATGACCTAGATTGAACGGAAACTGTATATTATACGTGTACACCCATGTACCGTGAGAAACTTCGCCACCCATACTGCCATCAGAGTTCAATTCCTGTAAAAACCAATTTTTATGATCCATATTCTGTCCATAAAAATATTGTTGGCTATTCATGGAAATTGGAAACGACGCCGCGTAGCTGTACTTAAAGTGACCGTTGTCAATTTCTTGCCCCAAAGTTCCGTCCTCTCGTAGCTCTTGTGTGAACCAATAATGGGTTTCCAAATTGTGACCGTAAAAATATTGTTTACCGTTGATTTGGAATGGAAATTGGACGGCATGATAATTATCCCAAACACCTTGATCCGTCAACGCTCCTACTCTTCCATCCAGTCCCACTTTCTTAATGAACCAACGCAACGTTACACTATTTTGTCCGTATACGTAATTTTTGTTATTAATCGAGTACACAAATAATACATCGACCCCAGCTTCTATATCAACATTATTAATAATATTAGGATTTAATTTCGGAGTAGAATGTCTTATATATTCTTGGCACACTTGATGAGCTGCATTCAAATAGTCCACGTGAGCTTCTAAATCATTGTCTGCAATGGCCGAAACGAACGCGGCAGCGGCTGCGGATTTATCACCAAGGCTTCTTCTCCTTAATTCGTCATGAATACGTCTTGTTGTTGTCGTTATTTCTTCGATATCTTCTGTGCCAAGGGGCTCGGAGGTGATACTAAATCTTGTTTTGTTTTTTTTAACATCGGCCGGTTCCCAATCACTTTTGTGAAATTCGTACGGTGTATTACGTTGCACAATGACATTCAAATCTTCAATTACCGCATTGAAATTTCGTATTGTTCGTGCGCTCGTATAATTAATAAACGTTTCCATGTTATCGTTAATGCGCCGCAGGATAGCAAATGAATAATTACCAACAATTCTTGCTGCGTTTACTTCAAATCCTTCACCGGGGTCATCTGCACGTCTATCGGGTGGTGGGCCGTAAAAAATATTGCCCGGCATCCAAGCAAAGGCAGCAGCCATTCTGTAATCTACATTGAAATCCCTGAATCCGAGATCTTGAGGAATGGTTCTGTTCAATGAGACTGGTGCAAGTTCCGGTGGAAATTCACCAACTTCGGGGTTGGCGCCAAAGAATTCGTATATTGCTTGGACGCGATCGCCCAAGTAAGCGCCGAGTTCGGTGCCATTATCCTCTTCCAGGACTAAATTGAAGAACCTTGAAAGAGTGTTGTATGGTATTATGTGGTGGCGAGTCGCAGTCAACAGTTCATGATTGTCACCAAACGAACGAATACGAATTAATCGTGGCGGCACAGCGTTTGTATGCGCAGGTCTCGTCAGCATGGGAAGACACGTTTGATATTTGTCCACATCGACATAAATCTTTTTTTCGCCCTTTTTACAAAGCACTGATGTTGTCAATAGTAGTAATAGTAACAATTTTAAATACATATTGATCACTGAAGCGTCCATTTCGGCTCGCTGAAGAAGTGATAATGTAACTGCCTGTGCCTGGCGTTGTGGGAGTATAAATAGTCATTTTATGCGGGAGGATGCGGTCAGAGTTCTGGTAAATCATTTAATTCGTTAATGACCAAAGCAGATATCTATTCCATAGTCACTTTGGTTGTTTTCGATTGAACCGTTTCATCGTACAAAACAGGATAATTACTATTTATATTTCTACGGTAATTATGTGGGAATTGAATCGCTTCAGTGTCAAATTTAGCGATTCAGTATAAGTTAATCATTCTGTCAATACGGTATTTGACAACTCCTGATTTTGCCATATCTTAATATTATTATGAAAATATAGATATACAGATAGTGCTTAGTGAAGAGAAATTTAAATCTTGGAAATTGGATTTATAACTTAAAACGAACTTAAAACTCTGGAAGGCAATCAGTTCAGATACAAATTAAAAAATTGGCTAATACAAAAAGTGTTCTACAATTTAAAACAATTTTTTGAATGTGACGGTAGGAAGTGAATAACAGTATTGTAAAAAAAAAATAGTTGTATTTAGCTGATAAAATATGTATGGTAGGGATATAAATATTGTACGCCCACATTGGGTAACTGTTGGAACTATTATATTATACAATACATGAATAAGTTTTTTGTGTTGAAACTTGAAATAATTGTTCTTTGGACTTTTAAAGACTTTAAATGCCTAATAGCAAAATTTGCTAATTTTACGTCAATAATGTTAAAATTAATGTTAAAATGTAATAATTAAGACTTACAAAATTATTTAACTCAAATGCAGGATTTTAGTGAAGGATAGTATCAATTCGTATTATTTGTTTATACCTACATCTTATATATTTACAAATTATTGTATTAAAATTAATAATAATTTTTTAAAGTACCTGGTTATATGAATAAAAAAATGGGATTTTAAAGTTTCTATTCTATTGTATAAATGTGTATTTTTGAAAAAAATAATTTATAGACAAGGAAATATTATATCTTTTACTTCAATTTGTTCAATACTAAATTGATACCTGTCTTATGGAGATATTTGTATTTAAATTTTGTTTATTTAGTTTCATTAATATTTAAGAATTTACTTATTATGTTTATTTAGTAATATTTTGCTTTTTTGGAATTTGTAAGTGTTGACATTTATAATATAAATTTTAAATACTTTTTTTCAAGATATTATAACTAGGTTTAAATTTTTGAACTATGTTTATAAAACATCAAATTTTTAAAATTTCATACACAACAATATAAATATGTAATCTAAAATAGTTTATTTTATATTCATTTATTAAACTACCAAAAATGACACGTGAAATTATGTGATTAATTAATTTTTTAGTTTAACAACTGTTGCAAGGAAAGACAGACACAAGTTATACAACTCATAAAATAATAACCATAATCTGTTTCCTACTGAAAATTTTTGGAATAAATAAAAATATTTAATGGGTACATAACGAAAAATTTGAAATTTAATTAAACTTAATCTTATTAATACCTTTAAACCAATTTATATATTAGACAGTGAGAGTTAAACGTGGACTGGAGTTTCGATTTAGTTTAATTCCTTTGTTCCAGACTTTTGCTGATGATCGGATATTGGAGATTAAGCAACTTGATAAATTAATGTAATTTTCGGAATAAATCCTATGGTCTTATTAAAATCATTAACAAAGCCTAAAAAGCCGCCCTTCGATTAAACAACGTTCAATGAAAATGTGACAAATTTATTTTTATACAAGTTAAATACTATTTACCAAACCCAATGTTAAATAGTTTATTAACTTGTAAAAAAAAAATAACATATTAAAAATAAAAACAACCTTTCAAGATTCGTATTAATTTTCATTAAATAGTAAAAATCCAAGTTTTTTTACTAGTAAAATAAAAAATTGACAAGTTACTATAATTATCATTAAAAACAAAATTTACGTTAAGGGGTTTGCTCCTGGTTAGCTCATGAGCAATGTCCCGTTAGATGGCGCTGTTATCAATAGTTCCTTTTTTCAGGTTTTTTTCGTAAATTATGAAGAATTATTTCACCAAAAACTAGTGGCGGGAGTATCTAAGCGTAACCGATTTTTTGACCCCACACTCGAAATGAAATATTCCGCCAAAGCCGCAAACGAGGTGCTTTACTTTGAACGTCAATTGCGGCCGTATACGGACACTAGGAGCTCACGCACACACTCAAATAGACAGCGCCAGCTAGCGAAAGTCTATTGCGACACTTAGCTACCCGATCGGGGTACTCCTTCGAGTAATATTCACATTTTTTTATCGAGTCACGAAATTTTGTACCAACTGTACTTTACTCGAAAATTTTACTACGACCTATAAAATCTATAAGTATTTTATTGATAATTAGAAGCAGGGTCTTGGATAACTGTTCGCATATTATAATACGAGCCAAACGCCTTTCAAGTGTTCATAATATGTGTACGATAAATTGAGAAATTACCGAGATTCTGATCACGGTTTCTTGTCTTGGTTGATGGTCTTGCTATTATTCAGGTTATATTTATAGTTACTTTTCGTAGTTACTACTCTTGCTAAAGTGGTCATGGTCGTCGGTTGAAAATCGGTAGCAAATCTACAGGACGAGTTTCTTGGGAAAATAGTGCGGTGGTTTGTCCTTACCTTCCACGCCGCAGAGCTGGAGTTTGGAATTCGTAGTTGGCAATAGAGAGCGCTGCCACCAGGGCTCTTAGTCATCTTGTACGACACGCACAGGAATGCACAGGCAATCAAGTTTATCAAGGGCATCCGTAAAGCCAAAGTCCCTTAAGACACTGTTACACATGCTCTTTAGTAGCAAGAAAGCATGCTACTATTGAACAAATGCTAGCTAGTAGCATGTGTGAACAGGACATGCTACTATCGAGCATGCTTATTAGTGGCAAGCTCGAGACGGGGTGGAAGGGGGAAAGGTAATAAGCAAGTGTGAACGCGTTTGCTTCAGTCCAGTAACGAGCATGTGTAACAGTGCCTTTAGACATACCTAATATTTTATGAACAGTGCTTCGTGTAAGCTCTTTCTATCAAAAGAGGTAATAAAATCCATACAGAGTTTACTATCCTAATTATCATCATCATCATCACTCAATTTCTGTGGTAAGACTTTTGGTAGAGAATTAGTAATCATAAACTGCTAATATAAATTATTAATAAGTTGCTAACCATGAAAAGAGTTGACGAAGAGTTTATCTAGGCTTCTGCATCTGGATTTCTCAGTTCGTATATATAATTACTAGCTTAATCCTACGGCTTCGCTCCCGTTGAAGAAAAAAATCTACTCTGTAGTGTAGGTATTCGAATTAAAAAAAAAACTTCTTGCACCTCTGCGATCCTCAAGGAATACGTTTGCCAAATCTCATGCATTTTTAGGCCATGTTTTGCCTTTATAGGTATAAATAAATACTTACGAAATACTTACATAACAGCAAAAGTTCACCCACTCGCCGATAACTTGCGCCGATCAAATTGCGGTAAAAATTATCCCGTGCTAATTTTGTACCTACTTATCTCTATAAATTGATTTTGTTAGGATATCATAACCGATGATTTGGCACAATCAGCAGAAGACTACGAGCAGTTCCAAAATCATCTACACTCCCTTTGTTACCTTCGAGTCGAAAACAGTTGTCGATTCGTATCATATAACTACCTATTGTAAGTATTATCTGCTAGGATTTTTTTCCGATCCAGCAGGCTTGTAGTCGTGTGTACTGGATTATTGGCAGTGTTTCCTTTGGATGTTCGTGCGATGGAACTTGCGTTTTTTTTGCATTAGTTCCTTTACAAGACTTGAAGGAAAAACTGCGTTTATTTTTTTGCCTTTGTTCCTTTCGCAGTAGCATCTTCAGTTCTTGCAAAGGTACAAAGGCGGAAAAATAACGCAGTTCTTTCTTCAAGGTCTTGTGAAGGAACTAGAACTACCGCAAATAATCCGTCGTACTTGCAGACTACGGGCACGTTCAGTTTAGCTGACACGTCATCATCGGAGACAGATGTTGCATCAAACCCAATTCGAAGCAGTCAAGCTCATAGGTAGCTGAACAGTTTGGTACTTTGTCACAGCAAGCTACAGTGCTAAAATGAGCATTTCTAAAAAAGTTTGTACATTTGATTTGCGACTCCGATTTGGGTAAAAATTTGCAGGTAGATAGTCTCCCGAAATGTCCCAATTAATTTGTATGGAAAGTTCCTTTTTTGTTACCGCAAATCCATAGTTTTGGTAACAAAAAAGGAAATTTCCATACAAACCAATTGGGACATTTTGAGAGACTATGTTATTACGACTCAATATCGTTCACTCTACAAACCTGCAAATTTTTATCACAAATAGGAGTCGCAAATCAAATGTACAAACTTTATTTAAAAATGCTCAAATAGTTTTTTTCACACCTCTCCTTCAGAAAAGTAACTTTTCCTCCCTACCGAGAGGGAGCAAAGTACAATTTTTCTGTTCAAGGCTTTTCTAAGTGATTTATTGCAAATTCAATTTTTTTAAGTTGATAATTGGAAAGCCACGTCATTTTCTATACCATTTTGCTCCCTTGTGACACAAATAACTATTGTGTCACAAGGGAGCAAAATGGTGTATTTACGGCGAGGGCGTACATTGAATCCAGAATGTAGCGAAGGATTCTAAAGTAGAATCCTGAGCGTAATGAGGGATTCAAGTGTTAACGCACAAGATGAAAATAATTTTGCTCCCGAGTCGCTCATACAACTTTTCACACCGAGCATTAAGAAACTTGAAAAAAGTAAATTCTAAATATTATTAAAGAACAACCAGCATAGAAAATGGCGTGGCTTTACAATTATCAACTTCAAAAAATTGCATTTGCAATAAAATACTTAGAAAAGCCTTGAACAGAAAAGTTCCACTTTGCTCCCTCTCGTCAGGGAGGAAAAGTTACTTTTCTGAAGGAGAGGTGTGAAAATAACTATACATGTCCTCAAATACTAAGAGTAAAAAGGGAATGTATTTACTTTGCTACTTTTTGAGCGCTCTTTGCCTGTAGGATCTACGGCTAACTAGTCTGGTTGACCGGGCAGTGGGTATAATTAATTTGTAATTTTCCCGCTGGTACAGTAAATCCACACAGACACCCCACACTTCAGTCTACTCGTGACCACGGCCACTGTAATGTTGCCGAAACATCGAGGTAAATATTACTCGTGTGTGTTAGCGTGATAAGTCCTGTGCGTGGTATTTTGATTAATTCCAGTTTCTTTTAATTATTATGTTGCTTTATTCCTCTCATCTGTCCAAGCACGCGAGCAGGCTGCAATTACCAGGCCCATTACTGCCGTTCCGCCTGTGACAGTTGCAGTTCTACCATACAATCTTTTCTTTGGGGTAAGTAAAATGCAGTATATCGCATTAGACAGCGTTTGAGAATAATTATCAGAATCAGGGCGTCAGGTCTGCTAGTGAACAACGTCGGCATTAGATTCAGCTAATACTTTGAGAACAAAAAAAAGATATAAACTGTGATACAAGTTAAATATGCCCGCTGTCCAGTCAATCAACAAGCCAACCGTACCAAGCAAATATTTTTTTTTGAGCTTGACTGTTAGTCAGTTTCTAGAACCTACAGTATTTAATTTTGCCCTAGGTTTCTCTGCTGTCAACCGTGCGGCACAGTTAGATCTATGTGATACGTTCCTACATAATATAATAACATGCAGTACACGCCCTCCTCCACCTCCCTCCTCCTACATGAAATAATATATATATCACACAATACCTAATAATAGTTGTTGTTGTTGTTGTTTCTTTAAAAAAATATGGCTCTGTCCATCGGAGGACAATTTTGCCAGTGTCTAGTAGTTTTTGCCGTTGTACGGTAAAAAAATTCTAGAAAACGAAATATGAGAGGTAATGGTGGATGAACGATGACAGCGCGAATAACCCTAATAATAGTTATATTTATATAGTAGGTATTTGTGACAGCTAGTCTAGCTTGTGTGACATATACTATACATACATAATAACATATTGTTTTACATGGAAGAGAAAGAGAGCGGGCGTGTATGTAAATTTATTGTATAGATATTTCACATGGACGTAGTTGTGGGGCACGGTTCGTAGCGAAGAAGTAAAGTAAAAAATATTGTTATCAATTTATATGAGGTTCCGCAAATTAACAAGTTCTCTGTCCCGAAGCAATGTGCAGCGTTCTTTTGACACGTCGCCATAGTAATGATAAGGTAATATAATATTCCCGTAGCAATTTTCATTGTTAATCTAAATGTGGTCCAAGAATAAAAATAATTATTATAATGTATGTAATAAAGTTTATTATTTATTGAAAGAACAACTCCATTATTTACATCACTGGTCATACAGCACATGTGCCTCATGGACATACCAGTAAAGCCACGCATCAAGGGTCAAGGAACCTGGTAACACCGAAACCACTCAATTATTCAAGTATTTATTTCGTTAATCTCTATCCACTCAAGACAAGATAGATACAATCGAACCAATCAAAAATATCACATACTATTACAAGTCTTTCTAGGTCAGAATAAAAGTATGTAAAACACATTTTTGAAGCATTATATTATACTACACCTCGTTGTTCCGGGGGTCAATAGTTTGAGCGGCCCATTTAGTGAACGGCATGTCATCGTCTACTAAAAGTACAATTTATATGATATTGGAAAAATTGGAATGGTAGGTATCCGTTATCTCACTCCATATCTCGGTAATGCTGTATGCGGCATCCTATAACGCCATAGCCCACTCCATGTGAATTACTGTTCGGATCTGACAACTGTAGAGGCCTGTCCGCTAGCACATCCTAATAGTGTATTAGGGGATAGACCTCCAAAATTCTGCTCATCTCATCTATATTAGATATGTTGGCTGTGGTCCCATGCCTTTCAAATGACCGGGTCCAGATGGGTTCGTGATCGAAAATCTGAACCAGCTATTACAATAATAAGTAAAGACCTTTATTTCGGACAATATGGCCCAGATTTCATTCAAAACATTTCAGTCAAGCATATTGAGTGATTTTGAAAATTGACAAATTTGAAATTTGGGACACTAGATTGGATGAAAATAAATGTACAGCCAATAAGACAGTTTTGACCAACCTAACTTCTATACTTACTTAGTGCCTATAATGTAATGCAAACTCAAAATCAAACATTATTATGATGCCACTATAATGAAAGCAGTGACGCGAAAGATACAATTTGTAAGCGGAGATCTTATAAAACTAGCTAATAGCCGCGTGCACCTACCATGCAATAGTCCTAAATACAAAAGTCAAGGTACCAGAAGCTTAAAAATATATAATTTGTAATAATAGTTACACATAATTAAAAAAAAGTAAGCTCACAATAAAAAAATATCAATATATGAGCTTATACAATTCTTCTGATTTTGGTTCTTGATTCTGGGTATCTGTATGCGAGATTGTCATTTTACACGAGTTTCCTTTTCTTCTGAAGGGCAACCTGACAGTTCAGTAGCAATGACACTCGAAAAAGAACGCCATACTACCTACTACAGTTATCGCGGCCGGCTCAGTCAAGAATGTCTCTAAAGCTAGACATGAGCAAAGTCTAAACATGAGTGATATTATTATCGATATGGATAGTCAATATTTAGTCATCCTGTGACATAGAGCATAACACCAACTCGTTTGTTAAAAAAATTGAACATATAATAATTCTACTATTTTTCTACTACAATGTTTATGTTTCACGCAGAAGAAGATTAAAACTATCGCGAAAAGACTTGTGCTAGCACGTTACTAGTGATATATATTTTGCCCGCGGAGTTAAATATAAGCTGTAACAAAAAGGCCTTAGCAGGATAAAAAAAGGTCAAGTTCGAGTTGGACTCGTACATACGAAGGGTTCCGTACGTACAATGTTTTTAAAACAGTTCACTAATAAGTTTTAGCAACGCCTAGTAACCAAAAAACGCTGGGAAAAAACACGTTTCTTGTATGACAACTCCATTTATTTTTTAATTTTACTTACTTTATTATTAGTATTTGTTGTTATGGAGGCCACAGTAATACCTACATAATCTGTCAACATTTCAAGTGTCTAGTACACACAAACATGTATGCCTAAATGGGGTAGGCAAAGCACACGAAACGTTACAGCTTCGGAGCCACTTTTAGCAATTTTAGGTTTTAAGTTTGACGAAAACGGTACAATAGTGACAGGTTGCTAGCCTGTGGCCTACGGTCCTCAGTCGCCTCTTACGACATCCACGGAAGAAATGGAGAGGTCTAATTCTAACCCATCACACGGGTAGCTATTACAGCTCAAGAGATAAAGCCCTGTGACAGACGGATGGACAGACAGACAGACAGACAGACAGACAGCAGAGTCTCAGCAATAGGGTCCCGTTGGCCTAACTATAAAAACTAAATAATAGTTACGAACCAGTAGAAGACAGACAGACAAACACACAGACAGACAGCAGAATCTCAGCAATAGGGTCCCGTTGGCACCCTTTGGGTACGGAACCCTAAAAAGGAGAAGCAACTCCCGTCAGGAATAAAGAAATATTCCGATATAAAGGGAAAAGAAAAGATTTATTCGTGACAACAGGGAAAAAAATATACAAAAATGATTTAGAAATGTGCATGTCACAAAGTGGTCACAAATCAGTCAATTTTGTTTTATTTCAGATATTTTAAAAAATGACAACTTGGGCAAAGTTATCTCAAAGGTCAAAGTTGTACGGTTTTATAGTACTTTATATATATGTACCCCTATTATCTCATCATCTGATATTACTGTAGTTTCATTCGACAAATAAAAACTTAAGATTGGTTTTTTGGAATCTTTTTGTATTTTTTATTTCAATTCCAAATTTTTACTTTTACGGTCATCCCGTAAAACCTAAATTGAAAATACAAACTGAAATAAAGATGCACAGAAAAAACAGAAAAATAAGACCATCACTGGGAATCGAACCCAGGTCCTCGGTAATCCGTACCGCTTGCTATACCGCTACACCACTGATGGTCAAAAAATAAAAACTACATACCTGTTGGTATTCTTGTTTTTAGAAGCTCCACTAAAATTTCCACCCACGGAACGCTAAAAGAAAGATGCCTACGAAGACTTTATTTCGTTGTGTACATCATATTTATTTAGAACAAACTTTATAACACAGCGTTAATAAATAAATCAAACATAGTTAATCAGTCAGATATTCCTTAATTTCTTGCATATCAACATTCAACGTTTCTTCTTTTCTTCACCTTGAATATTGCATGACAGCACCTAGGCTACTTCAGCAATATAATGATTCCAGGCAAAATTATATGCAGTTAGTTAGCATTGAATCTGAAAGGAATTGTGTATTAATAAATACAGAAATAGTATTAGCAGACAGACTATAAGATACCTAGGTGTACGAATAAAGTGACCGATGCTTTTTAGTTACAGCATATGGACGTAAATCAGACTATCAGTAGGTAAATCCCCTAATGTACCTACATACTGTTGCACGCAACTCTGTCAGCGTAGAATTCGTTTATAAGCTATTCCGCGGGAATATTGCGATTAAAAAAAAACTACCCTATGTTTTTCTACGGGACTCAAACTATCTGTATCCCAAATTTCATCCTAATCGGTTCAACGAATTAGACGTGAAAAGGTAATAAAGAATTAAACAAACAGACTAACAAACTTTCGCATTTATAATATGAGTGGGATTATTGTCTTATTTTAAGTCATCATCATCATCATCATCATCATCGGCCTATCTTAGCCCACTACTGGACATAGGCGTCTCCAATTGCACGCCACTGAGCACGACCCTCGGCCACTCTCATCCAGTTACTGTCAGCTACCCAGTGAAGATCATCGCTCCACCTAGTCTGAGGGCGTCCCTCGCCACGCTAGGCTTTTACTCGTTTACCTTAGCAGTTATCGGTTCTTCGGCTGATATGGCCGGCCCACTGCCACTTCAGTTTGCTTCAGTTTTAAGTAATCCTATAGAAATAGACGGACGGACAGCGTAATATCAAATTATCTGAACTATGTCTTTGTGACAAAGTTTCTCCATGTCTTTCATTGAATAAAGTTAGAATTCGGCAGCGATGACATACGACCATCATCATCATCATCATCGTCATTAAGATCGGTTTGTGAACAATACTTATCTTTTTCAAAATATCCTGATATTGAATTTAGATTTTTGCTATTCCTTTCTGCCTGCATGTAAAATTTACAGAGATTAGTGATATGGAGATAGAGTTGTAAAATTAAATATTTAACATTGAATACCCTGGGTATTAAAAATAAACTGGCCAAGTGCGAGTCGGATTCGCGCACGAAGTGTTCCGTACCATTATCTATACAACATTAGACATTAGCAAAAAAAAAACTTAAATATTTGTTTTATTCTGGTTTGAGTATTTGTTGTTATAGCGGCCACAGTAATACATAATCTGTAAAAATTTAAAGTGTCTAACTATTACGACTCAAGAGATAGAGCCCTGTGACAGACGGACGGACAGACAGACAGACAGACAGCGGAGTCTCAGAAATAGGGTTCCGTTGGCACTTTTTAGGTACGGAACCCTAAAAACTAAATAATAGTTACGAACCAGTAGAATTTTATGTAGGTACCTACATAATAAATCCCATTTTTTCCTTATCTTAAATTTCAGCTTTTTAGGATAAAAGGTTTGGTGTGTGCGTTGGTAAACAATAATTAAAAAAATAGGACAATGATGTAATGTTCACTTCGAAACACAGACAGACAGACAGACGGACAGACAGATGGACAGATCAACAGACGGACGGACGGATGAGCCGACGGAAAGGTACACAGACAGACTCACATACGCATAAAATTAACAACCTGTGTCACTCCTAACAGAGACAAATCTAACGATGCCTCTTCTGATCTCTTTATCTCCTAACATGAGCTATTTCTCAAGACTCTGCTTCTAATTATCAATAAAATACTTATAAATTTTAAAGGTCATAGTAAAATTTTCGACTAAAGTACAGTTGGTACAACTTTATTCACCATCATCATCATCATCATCTCAGCCGTAGGACGTCCACTGTTGGACATAGGCCTCACCCACAGACCTCCAGTTGCTTCAACTGGCAGCAGCCTGCATCCACCGCGAACCTGCGGCTTTAACCAGGTCATCCGTCCATCTTGTTGGTGGACGTCCTACGCTGCGCTTGCCGATCCGCGGCCTCCACTCGAGAACTTTTCGGCCCCAACGGCCATCCGCTCTCCGTGCTATATAGCCCGCCCATTGCCACTTCAACGAGCTGATTCGCTTGGCTATGTCGGTGACCCTTGTTCTTCTACGTATCTCCTCATTTCTGATTCGGTCCCGTAGAGAAACCCCAAGCATAGCTCTCTCCATAGCTCGCTGAGCAACTCTGAGCCTATTTATAAGGCCTAAAGTAAAGCACCACGTCTCGGATCCATATGTCATCACTGGACAATAATGATGTAGTGTTCACTTCGAAACACAGACAGACAGAAAGACGGACAGACAGATGGACGGATCGACAGACGGACGGACGGATGGGCCGACCGAAAGATACACAGACAGACTAACATACGCATAAAATTAACAACCTGTGTCACTCCTAACAAAGACTTATTTTCTTGTCTCTGCTCTTGTCTTGTTGTTTGCTAAGATGCATCAAGGCCTTGTTGCATAGCGTGCGAAAGAAATGACCATACATACGCTCCAAAACCATAACCCCTGCCGTTTCTCACACTTATAAATAAAATAAAAAATCTTGAATCACTTCATAATAGAGTACATACAGTACATACTCGTACATATGCAGACAGACGGTGGGAAGCGACTTACTTCTATGGAGTGAAAATGTTCACGACGCAACTAAGAGTTAGGGAAATTTGGCATGTTTTCGTAGTAGGTTGCTGCAGACCACAAGTTTGGTACACACGATAAGCCATACTTTGGCCACCCAGTAGGAATTAAATTCTTACAGCCCTGCCTCTGGTGTTCTTGTAACAAATATTAATGTTTCTGACAAAAATGATAAAATAAACATACCCGTGTATCCAATTACATAGGTATTCTTTTCATCATCGAATCGTACATACATAAATAGTTTAAGAGTTGCACTCTTGCTCATTTCCTCTCGTCCGCCAACTTTTTGACTTCTTGATTTGTGTTCAAACCATAATTATTCAAACATAATTGCTTTTGAATATCAATCTCATTGACTTGACGTTGTGACAAAAATGTATTATAATGACGTTTAAATTTTACTTATCTAGCCAGTTATAATAATAAAAAAGGTACGAAAACTACTTCGATTGTGAAAACCTTTTTATTCACCGAGCCTAGATTTAGCGGCCGTAAAAATGCCGTGATATGTAGGAATTTATTTGAGCCTCACTGTAAAACTTGATATTCATACATACACATGCAATGTATGTTGAATGTAGACCTTATTTTTTAACTAATTAGTTTAGTGATTACACCTAGCATCTTTTATTGTGAGAATAAATATGCTTTATTTAAATTAGTGGCGCTACTGTCTACGTAAGAGTAAATAACTAATATCTGTTCAGAATTTGTAAGTTGAATTTAAACCACTTGTCCTAGATCGAAGCACCGCATTATAATGTATGTAAAGTATGCAATGTTATAATTTTTGCCGAGGACTGGGTCTGTTACTTAAAAAAAATATTATTTTAAATGTCAATTTTTAAAGTAACTTACCTATTTTTCGTCTTACTTACAGTTTGCGTCCTTGCATTAATCAGAAATAATAGTTTAGGCGTTTCAACTTCCGAAAATAACAGATTTAAAAACAAAAAAAGTAGATACTAGACTCAGAAACTTGAACTTGATCTCTCAGTGATCTCATGCTTTCTGCATTTAGTTGTCGTATTATCTGAGCCAAAGGTGATGGTCACGTGACCACACGAAATAGTCGATACCTATTTACAATAGTTTGATTTTGTGACATTGACTCACGCACCCATATAAGATGTCACTACATGCTCGCTGCGAACACTGTCAGTTGTACTCATACAATGGTAAAATGCATCAAAATTTACTGCATCACGCTGCACTTTTGATGCAATAAAGTTACTTTTTTTTGGATTTTGCTTGAAGAGCATATCCATAATTTACTATTCTCAAAAAATCCTCTAAGAAAACATGTCCGTGGAAGCTATGCGGGGTGTCCGTAGGTTTGTATGGAAGAGCAACCCCCTTAA
>NW_027413026.1:0-30952 GCF_025370935.1 Choristoneura fumiferana
AAGCGTGTAATGCCTAGTCTAGGTTTGACCTACGCCCTTTCTATGCAGCAGAGGAAAATGTTGTGGTAAGTTCATAACATCCACAGGACAATCGCACCTCTGAGTTTTTAACGAAATTTCCATGTGCGGTACATATTTATTTGAAATTTAGTAAACCACTATGAGCTATATGCAGGTGAAGTGAAAAGTCCATGTCGAGGAACCGCCATCAAAGTTGCCCGAAGCAATTCAATGGCTTTGTGTGTGAAAGTTGCCAATCAATCCAATCCGCACTGGGCCCGCGTGGGAACTATGGCCCAACCCTCTTGTTCTGAGAGGAGGCCTGTGCCCAGCAGTGGGACGTATATAGGCGGGATGATGATGATGATGATTGTTTAGTCGCTGCGGCAGAGGCGGTGGCGCGGCAGTTGCGCGTTTTGCAGCAGCCGCCGCGTGTGGTGTCCGGGAAGGAAAAAGGCTACGAATGAGCCCGAAACATGTCGAGTTAAGGTCGATTTAAAAAGTTAAGTTATCCGGTGTTTATTTCACTATGAAATGAGTCTCACGAAGTTTCATGAGTAATGACGTTTTACAAACAGTCCGGTGTTGACGTTACTACGAATATTATTTGTTTTTATATGAGCTACTGATACCACTCCACGAACTAAAAAACAAATAATCGTTATGATTTTATTCCATTCACTCATTGCAAATATTCCTCAGTGTATTTAGGTGAAGCCGTGGACCACCACCACTGCACTAAGTAGAGCGTCGCGGATTCGAGCTATGTAGTCTTGTGAAGTTACATTTGATATTTACCTTGAGCTTTATTTACGGCGAAGGAAAATGTCGTGACACACATCTACACACACTGACGAAAAAAATAGTATATGTGAAGTTCCCAATCCGCATTGGGACTGCGTGAGAACTAAAGCCCAAGCCACAATATACGTAACGTATAGTTGTGTGTATTGTGCCAAAGCCCTCTCATTCAGTGATATTTAGATATTGCTCGCACCTTTGCGACAAAACTGTGACATCTGGTAATATCGCAACTTTGGAGATAGCACAGTTTTGTCGCAAAGAAGCGATATGCTTACTAGCAACGGCAATGTACAGTGCGTAAAACCTGTGTTAAACTGAAAACGAGTTGAATTAAAATTTTCGATCGTTAGTCTTGACTTGAAACTACGCTGGCATAAGACAAAGAACACACTCTTACCCAAGTACGATTATAGTCAATGAAAAATCTCAACCTGAATAACAACAATACATAGGTACAGCTTCTTCTCGCGACCAGGGCCGAAGCAATATGATTTAAAACTTTGACGTAATTTAAGCAATATATCGTCTTAATTACCTCGGTCCCGGGTGCGAAATTATCACTTTTACGAGTATCAGATCTGCCAGTAAAAATCGTTTAAGATTAAAACATGGAAAATCTTTTTAAAAGCCGAAACAACGAGGATTTCTGTAACGGGCTAGATGCGCTAGTACAATGAAATCCGTTTGACAACTTCGACAATGGTGTTTCGTTTGTGATTGGTTAAATAACTATAGCGGAGGTCCATATCAATAAAACTGAAGCAATTTGCTATCATAAGTCGCGGGTGATGTAACGGTTCGGATGTGTCACACGACCGTCACTGGGAATAAAGTAGTAGAAAATGTTAGTGGGGCCATCTATGAAGGTTTGATGGAAACTCGAAACAAAAACATGTCGACAAAGACAGTTAAATAAGAGTAATTGAGATTAGAATGTCGATGTAATTAAAGCAGGGATAATTTAGCAGTCAATTTAATGAGTAAATGTTAAATTTAATTGGAGATTAGAATTTGTTGTTCGGGTATAATAATTAATGTAAAGAAACGCCATCTATGGTCAATTAAAGGAATTAATGGTAGGCGTCATGGAAAATTAGTGAACTAATGCCGAACTGGGTTTAGCGGCAGATTAACCTGGGAGGCTATTTAGTTAGTTTCACGTGGGAATTATAGAGGTCGCTTTTGGTAATGGAAATGTAAATTTTATCTAAAAACAAGAAATATGGTCACAAATTCATCAAAAATAGACTTGATATAGTAATAGAATCATTAGTATTAGTCTACAGTAGATCTTAGATACATTTGATGTTAATAATTATGTTAATTTAAAGAAATATCAACGGAAGCATCATGGAAACGGCAAGTTGTCGAAATTAGCTAAATAAGTTAAGAAAAACCGAAAATGCAAGCATTACGTAATCGTAGTATAGATCATTGGTTCATTATCTATTATAAATTTAAGTTTTCATTCAAAACGGAGTAGTATTAGCAGAGTAATTACACATTTAGTTATGATGAAATTACAAGCACTCTGTCGCACTGACTTAAAGTAGGAACGTGGCGAAATTATAAGCAAATTTTGAGTGGCGTATTTCGACAAAGGAAACTATGAATAAACGGCGCGAATTTGGGGATACCAGTTAATAATTGTAGGCAAATTAGCTATTTTATAACGAACAATAGAAGTATGTAATTGGCTATTTATATTCAAAGAGTGTAGGGAGTAATAAGTAGAAAATTATCATTAGAAGTAAGATTATTGTTAGATAGGTTAAGGAAATTAAAACGTTGAGGTAAAATTGAAGTATTTGACAAATACATATAAATATTTATTGAAAATTATTGTTGTAGCACAATATAAAAATGGAACGTATTTACTAGAATAGTTAAGCTAGGATAGTGTCAAGATAAATAGGAAATTTTAGTTCAAAAATAAATTTTACGGATAAAATTTGGCTATTTTGAGATAAGGATTTGGCAGAAGAAAAAGCGAGAGCGGGCAATGTCAACGTTGTCGACTTTGGTAAGCTTGGCGTCGTTTGGTCGCTTGGCGCGAAAATACCAGAGGTCCCGGGAGAAGCTATAAATAGAGGTGACACAAAAAGGGCGGGAGCCAGATGGATTTAGATTTCGTAGAGTCAACATCGTTATTTTGCTAGTCGGGGGGTTTAGTTTCTGTGCGCCATTTTGTTAACAAATTAGAGTCAATAGTATCGGTAATTTTATTTCATTAATTTTAATTGGGGTTTTTTGATTTTATTTAATTTAATTTTAATTTTAATTTAAGAAATGTGAGTATTTTCTTCAGGAAGTAAAGTGTCGGGGTCTTGATCATTAATCTTCGAATAATGATTAACTCTCTGGTTTTTTAATTATTTGTGAAATATTTAGTGCTGATTTTCATTCGGAAAATCTTTGTGTGAGGGAAACTTTGCGGTCTTGTGGCGGTGAAGTCCTTTATTTGTTCTTGTAGTGTGGAGTGATCGTTTTATAGCGTTTCATTTCAGCCTACGTATATTTTGTACTAACCCATAACTTTTCTGTGTTTTCCCAACTTAATGGAAATGACTTTGGTTCCTCCATAACGTACCTTGGTTGAGCTTTAAGTCCGTCTATATCGTCTGACACCTAACGGTGACAACCGTGGACGAAATAGGCTTCCACTTCCTGAAGCTGTGGCGGCTTCAGCGGCAAATTACTGTCGTACCAGCCACCAGTGGATTCTGTTTGTCTTTTGTAACGACTAAGTAGCGCTCGTCGAAGTGAATGCGTGTCTTGTTGACGCTTGGTTTGTACTTAAGAAACTCAGAATTCCTGTCCCCTATTTATTTACGTATTTATGCACAACGTTAGGTATTCTGCTGTTCCGCGGGGCTCTCCGTCATAGGGACTTTCCTTCGGGAAAGTTGAGAGCTCAGCACCATTTAGGGACCGATAGGGCTTTAGGTATACACACCATCATTGTTGATAGGAGATTAGAAGAAATTCATTGCACCGTGAATTTCTACATTACACTAAATGTACATGTGGGATTAATTCTCTAGTTTTGCTAATCACAGACAGAGAGTAGGGGCCTCAGGCAAGCTTAAAGTACAATTGTAGGATTTATTAGGGCTATATAGGTAGGGAAGTTCATAGGGCTTAGCTAGAGTAGCGTTTCCTTACACCGGGAAAGTTACTATTTTAACTCACCACACAATTAGTTCACCTATGAGGGTTTTCCTCCAAATTGCTAAACTCCAACACAGAGCTAGGGAAAGCTTAAACTCGCACACACATAGTTTTAAGGCATAAACTAGATTTTAAGTATATAAAATATAAAACATAAAATTTTATTTAAGTACTTACGTCAAAACTTCATTATACAAAACTTAGTTCATAAGAACTTGACTACGAATAACTTTATTAAAATTAGTAAGTTGACTTCAATTTAAAACCAAAATACGGTTTGATCATTTTGTTAAGAGTAAATAACAATAACATATTTTAGCTGTCTTTCCTATAATGAATAAGCGGGAATTGATATGACACGATCTCATAGCTAAGTGGACAATTAAATGCCAGATAACTTACTGAATAATATTTAACACAATTATCATCTAATTTCGATTTGAATTACGATTGCCAGCTAAAATAAGCTTTGTTTTGATAAAATTAATATCAAACATCATATTCATACTTTTGATTAAGATCTCATCAAATTATGTCTAGTAATAAGTTAGAGATAAAATCGTAGAGGGTTTTGGACCATCTATCAATTAAAATACAAAAGTCTTTCGTGTTATAAATACATACTAGCTGTTTTAGTTGTCGTACCTACTTACATTGAGTGAACGGATGTAGAAATCCTGACTACGGTCGATAGCTTACGTTGACACATACCAGGCAACAGTCTATCTGGAAATTTACGTACTTTTCATTCGATCTCGATTTAAACATAATTGATTAAGGATTGATAGTTGAAACAGTTTATTGTTCATTTAAAATATATGAATTGAGACAAAACTAGTCATAGACGAGTCCAAAACCTAATACAGAGGTTATCTTGAATACCCAAGGGTTATCTAGTTATAAGCTAGTTAGATTATTATTAACGCTTGTGTTCTGGGCGTAAAGTATAGAAATCGGTACTTACTTTCTGCTTTACTCTGGTAACGCCAAATGCTGGTAGAACTAGAAAATTAGACTAAGTAGATAGCTCATTAAAATAAGTGAAAGTCACTATGAGATTAGTAATTATACCAAAATAAAATTATGTCAAATTAGACATTTCATATATCTAAGATAGATAAGACGTAATCTAAATTAAGAGATACTAGCGCCTATAGTAAATGAAAAGCTATAGTGTCTAAACTCATTCCTGAACTAATTATCAAAGTTATAATTAAGCATCTCATAGAGTATTCTAATATAAGCATAGAATAAGTAACCATAAGTCTAAAATTAGATTCAACTTGTTACAAAACATTGTGTTTGTATTTCCATACTTTGATTTGAATGCACCGAAAGTTAGTGCTTAGTCTAGTAAAATCACAACTTGACATATCCATAGAGATATATTGCTCTGGTGTGCGAAAGGAAAGGACGAAGGGGCAAGGAGGTAGCGTCCTTCCGGACCTTGGGTCTCGGTATTAAACTTAGTTTTAAGTCAAAATAGATTCAGAAGTAATACAAACACAAACACTATCCGTAGTAGAAATATTTCCTCTCATTTTTCCAAACTGATTATTCTAGGTAACCTGAAAGATCCATTTCTAGAACTATCCAGTCTAAACATACTAGTATATCTAAATTCACATCTCAGTAATTAAAGTTTCACCCTAAAGTTCAGTAGAGTTCAATCTAGAGTCAAAATTATCACGAAGTTAGGTACTGCTTAATTAATTATAACATTAGAAACACAACTGTAGGCTTTTCAAATTAATTCTCAAATAAAAGCACTTAGGTTATTACTGGGCATAAGGTAGGTTCCTAATCCACTAGACGATTCAAAATCACAAGGCCATTAGAAGGGTTATTACAATTTGTTGGCCGTGACCAGCATAAGTACAGTCAAGTACAAGTACAATTAAATATAAAAAAAAAAATTAAAGTAATCAAAAGGTTGGTTACAATATGGTATGCCATGACCAGGAAGAACTTAATTTAATTTACTTAAGTAATTTAGAGTTTGGTGTTAGTTTAATCATAGTCTGTTTACAGTTTGCAAAGCTGTGAGCTAGAATACAAACAAAAGTAGAAAGAAAATCATGACCAAAATGAGTATTTAATTAATAACATAGATAAAAATAATAACAAGTGTTGTAAATAAAAAGATTTGAGGTTAAGAATTAATTTAGATATAGATTGTAGTAAGTAAAAGATAGGTAATATAGCATAAAATCAGTAACGTTTTCCAAAACAGTGGTTGTTCTTTTAGACTGCCACAATTTGCTGTTCGTGAAATGGAGTTTGAGATTAATTTGAATTAAAGTTGTGATAGTATAGAGAATCAGCTCTCTCATTCTGAGAGGAGACCTGTGTGCTTAGTAGTAGGATATGCATAGACTGGGGTGATGATGATGATGATTATAATCAGTGTTATAGCAGTATGGAGATAGGAATAACTTGAGAATAGTTTAATAATTTAATAAATTTAGCGGGTCACAACATAAAGAACTTCTTGTCGAAATGAAGACGGTCGTAAGCACTTCCTATTTTTAATTCACTTCACTAAAAACACTGAGATAGTTTATTCTTGATTGACGAACATTCACAGAAGTAAGACGAGGGTCCACCCTTGGTTAAAAGCTGCAATGATCACAAGATCTAGGCGTGATGTAGGAGTAATCGATGCACTGTTTTCTTCGGCCTTAGTAATGAATAGTCATCTGTTTCATTAGAAGTAGCGTAGACAGTTTAGTAATATCAGATTTGAGAGCTAAGCGGATTCAAAACTCAAATAAAAGTAGCGTTTGCTTTTGTTGCGAGTTGACAGTTAGAAGTTAGAACTGCAGGGCTACTACGAAACTCGAAAATCAAAGTTCGTATCGCACCGTCTCTTTTACTCGCATATTAAATGACTTAAGCGTCGGCGGGACGGCAACATACGAATTTCGAGTTTTGCACTTCGTGGTATAGGGCCAGACTTCACACATGCGCATGCGTAGACGTGAAACAAGACGCCATTTTAGATATGAAAAAATACCGGTCAAACGACATTTCATACATCAAAAGTTAGAGAGAGATAGCAATATTTTAGTTTAAGCCCAAGCAAAGCTCGGTTGCCAGGCATTCTTAAGTAATAGGGGAAATGATTTATAAAGTATGTATTAATTACTCAGGATTAGTATAATGAGAAGTTTTGCTTTAATCAGATTAGTCATGAGTAAAATAGTATTTTTAGTCACAATGCCTAGAAAGTAGAGCGCAGAGAATAGAAGTTGATCTAAGCAAAACAGTAATATATGATAGATTTACAGATCAGAAATTAACATAAAGTAAAAATCTGTTACTTTAGAATTTAATTTATGAGGGGAAAGCGAGAAAGTCAATTACAATTTATTACATTAAGTTTACTTGTAAATGTTTGGTATAAACAAATCAGTAAATAACTAACGGGGTCGCTTTGTTGTTATATGAAAGTTGAGACAATTGTTATTAATAGTTTACCAAATTAATGATTGAGTAATTAATGAAATGATAATAGTAGAGGGTTATAGGTAAAGAAATGAAACAATACACCAAAAATTAATCATAGCACCTAAAAGCGTTTAAAATATTTTATTAAGAGGAAGATGTCTGCGGACAGCGGTATAGTTAGAGTGAGAATAGTTCCTTGATTATGTAGCAGGAGTGCACACAAGTTCAAATCGTGAGAGGTAGACACTAGTTCAATCCATGCTCAAGTATGTGTGATATAGTGATGTTCAGCGCTCATCTGTCATTAGACTATCACACTTTCTGTAAATAAAAGAAAGAAATAAATAACAGAAAGAGTAGTTTGAAATTAGAGTAGAATGAATTTTAATTGGGTTTTAGCTTACACAAACATTTGGAGTTTAAATGTCACTTGAAATGTAATAACAATAAAGAAATAATTTAACAGTTGAAATTTTATAAGATTATGACATAGTGAGATTAAGAAAGTTAGTACATACCATTCAATGTCAACAACAATGGGCTGTTGTGGGGTCTGGCTTCATTGAATGAGCTCAGTAAATTTAAATTTCATTATAAGAGCGATCCGAGTGAGCTTTAGACATTTTACATTTGAGATACACTGGGTGAGGTTTTATCTGAAAGATAAAAGGCATTATTATTACACAGTTAACACTTGGACGTATTTAAAACGCGAGCACTGTTAATACCGTTTAAAACAATAGTTAGTTACTGTCGAAACTTGAGTCCAAATCAATAGTTACAGTTAGATCATAGAACGTAAGTTATGTCGGCGGCACTCACCTGTTAAATTATAAACTCGCGGATACGGAAAGTTTTAGTTATCTTTAAATACTTTTAGTGTAATAAAGACAAGCGTAAGTTCATAGTAAATTGAGGTTAGAACCTTTCTTTGACGATAGAATTATAGTGTTGACGTTGGCAGCTGCGCGGTGACAGATAGCGAAGGGCGGTACGAGTATTTATTTTTAAATTGCGCGTAAGCGAGGTAAAGGGTTCACGTCCATAGATACGAAACGTGGCGACTTGGAAGCGGAAAATTTAGGTGTACTTTATATTAAAATTAGGGCGATATGAGAAACAAATTTGAAATACAAAACGTATGAAAGAAAAATAAAACCACATAAAATAAAAGTTAGACAGTTATCGTTAAGGTTTAAATTTATTCAAAATCAGTTTATTAAGCGGCCGAATTAGATGTAATTATTAACGTAAAGAATTTTATGAATAAGGGGGGAGATGAATTAAAATTTAGAAATAAAATACTTTACCAAGAACAGCAGTGTAAATAAAAATAAAATAAAGTAAGGCACTGTAGTTAAAGTACAATAAATTATTATATGCAGTATAAAAGAGGTCAATGGAAAATAAATGATAGAGGAATGTGGATTGTATTAGAGAGGGGAAAATAGTTAGTTAAATTTCATGCACCTGAACCAGAAAATAAAATTAACCACAGTAGAGGATTCAGGGGTCCGCAACTCAACTGGACCGTGACCGAATAAGTTTTCTTAGTAATAAGTTGATTGGCTAAGTTCGAGACATATTTACGTGGAGCTAAAGTGATAATTTTAATAGACCATAAGGCGCTAATATTTGTCTAGAATTAGAGATTATATAATGTTAGAGTGACTAGGTGGATAAATTATTTAGAACAATTCAATTATATATACATAATAGGAAAACATAGTAGCAGATGTATTATCAAGATATGTATGTATGTATGTAAACTCTTTATAGTACAAAATAGGTAAACAAACACAATTGACAACCTATGAGATAACTATATGTAGAAAGGCGGACTTATCCTCTACCAGTCAACCTTTGAGTGGATGAGAGGAGCATTTAGATATTTATATCTGAGAGAGATTTATGACAGGGGGAAAAGATAAAGCTACCTGAGATATTATAAACAGATTCTGGGGTAAATAAAGAATTGTTAAAAATACTTAGAAAATATTTCAGAATTACATATTGATTTACAAATCGCCGCGGTACTCTTCTTTGCTATCCTTCGCTGTCGAAAACAGCTTGTTTTACAAAAAATGCTTTATGTATGATAGTAAAAGTATATAATAATCTACACATAGAAATAAGTAACTTTGACATGCCTGAGTGTAAATATGAATTACGTAAATTTTGTTTGGATAAGTGTTATTATGGCATTAATAATTATTTTGATCCAATAAGCGAATAACTTTAAATTTCATCTTCTGAGTTTGACATAATATAGTATTTTAGTGTTATTTAATATGGTACCAATCAATAGTTTATAAGAAAATTTGCATGCTTGTTTAAGTAAAATAGTATGCACTCAAAAACGCTTCTCCAACTTATTTACTACTACATTTTCGCAAATAAATATTCTTATTCTTAAATCATATTAGAAATGCTTAAACAGGGGGAAATTAGTCATTATAAAAGGATAAATAACATGCTAAAGAGATATGTAGAATATAAAAATGACATTTCAAATTTTTTTATGACATGGGAAACAGGGGAAACGGTAATAGTAGTGACAGGAATAAATAGAAAGGTAGTTGTACAACTTGTAAGAGAAATCAATATGTAGAAATTAGTATGTAAATAAATTTGAAGCATAAGTATAAATAGTATAAATAAAGGGTTATATGTAAAAGCTACTAATCCCTATAAAAATGTATGTTCTAGTAGAACCCAATACCAACGAAGATGAGGGGAAAATTTTATGCAGTACATTAGTCTAGGTACTACCAGTGAAACCTATTAGAGAAAAAAAAAAACAAAATGGGTGAAGTAGATTCTGAGACACACAAGATAAGAGTTATTTAGTTATGTTTTAATATTTATTTGGGAACAAATGGTACATTATTTTAAACCTAAACATAGTTACTATTTGCATTAACCAATAAGGCTGCCACCAGTTATTAAACATATTGAATTATATAAAGTAAGTTGTATCTGGTTGAAATTAATTAAAATAAAAGAATAAAAATAGAGATTAATTAGAATACAGGTTGACATTTCAGTTAAACCACCTGTACAATGCTTATTAATTAGTGGATAAATTTAAATTAGATTAGCTTTTGTTAATTGTTGGTTATTATGCTAGTAGTGTTTAAAATAAATTTAATTAACTACATTAAGACAAGTAGGGTAATTAAGATAGAAATAAAATTATGCAGTGTTGTGAGTGGTTGATGAAGTAACGGTGGGTATGAAAATAGGGGAAACGATAGAGGGAGGCGGTACGGAATTCTGAAAGTAAAATCACCCTTAAAACACATACAAATAGAAATGAAAAATTAATTTAACATAAAATTAGCTTAGATTACAGGTCTATATTAAATATTATTTATTAACTGAGTAATAAAAAAAATTGTAAGCAGAGAAAATTAAACTTAAAAGCTAGTAAATTATAGTGTAACCTTATGTTGCAGCATTTACATTAACTAGAACAAATGTTATACAATGTTGGAAGGAAAAAGGGAGTAAGCGCCAGTTGTATATAAGTTTAAAAGAATAGAAGTTTATTTTCCTCGGAGTGGTCATTCGCCAAAGTTATTACAGAGTTGTGGGCCATGTCGTTATTGTGTTGAATCTGAAAGAAAATGTAGACGGTTAGCATTGACATTTTGGTTAGGACAATAACAACATTTTAGATTGGTAGAAACATAAGAAAAAAATTACGATATTCACCTTGCGATTGTAAGCTCCGGCTTTTCGGTTGATGTCAGACAAGATGAGGGGTACAGTAGAGATTTCAATTAAGTACATTAGTGGGACAGCAGGACCTTGGGTTTCGTTCTTCGCGACGATCCCAATTTCACAGATAAAGAGACATGACAGCGATCATAGAGACAAGGAAATTTCAGCAACAATTTATCGGATCTGGTGACAGACATTATAATTCTTTTCCTCTTGCAAACGATTGAACCACGCAGCGTTTCACTTAGTTAGTTACCAAAGTATCCAAAGTAAGCATCTAAAGTTGAGATAGTAGGAAGAGTTTGATGCTACGCGCGCAGATTAGCTTCTTAATAATTAGTGTACAAATTTAAAATTAAATTTAATAACATAGCGTTAATGTAATTAAAAATGCGTCTATTGAAACGGCAATAATTAAGATACGATTTGCTTTGACAGGAGGATTTGACATTTGATTTGAGAGGTTGCCGTAGAGAAGAAAAGTTAGTCACATTGTAGGAAAATTATAACGGAATTTGCGTGTTTTAAAGGTGACTCAAACGGACGTACGGTCGGTAGCTAACAGTAAGAGTAATGGTTAGTTCACAAAAAAAAATATAGATTGCAGTTCGGAAATGAATCTTAAAGGGTCTTAAATTTATTAATTTAAATTGAGTAAAGGATGTTAAGTTAAAGTTTCAAAAAAGAGGGGAAAAGGAGAGGAAGTATATTATAAGTATAAGTTAATGCCGAGTTGTCAAATTTAACAACAAGTTAGATAGTTAGATACTATAATGATAGGTGGTTTAATAAACGCATTTTGATATTAAAAAGGGGTAAAGCGAAACGCAAAAGTAAATTTGGTTTGGTTTTGTGCCAAATTAATGTTTTAGAGCTGAGTTAAGAGTGTAGAAATAGAATTATTATGGTATCTAAATTGATGACCTAAATTAAGAGTAGATAGAATATTTACAGTAGTATTAGAAATTTTAGCAAATTATATTATAAGCGTTTGGTAGTTAATATGTAGACAGTAAGAGTAGATTTTATGATATGTATATATTAGGCTTAAGTACCTGGGAAAAAAAAAAACAAACACGTAGGAAAAGGTGATAAATGGGAAGGATATTTATGATTAGGATAGGGTAGAAAAAAATAATGTTGATGGGAACTATCATTGAAAAAAAAGGGGTTAAGAAATAATTTTGAGAGTAAAACAAAAGAAGTCTGGTTAAACTAATTGGGGTTATTGATTGTTCAAGACAGCGAGCAATAATGAAACAAAAAAAAAATGAAAGAGTGGTGATGGAAATGTTGTGTGAAATTATATGCTAGAACAACGAGAGGGGTTTCTGAAAAGAGAGTGTATTATATTTAAGGAAATGAGGGTCTTGAATAATTAACAATTCTGTAGTATAATCGGATCATTTATTGGTAGTTATAATTGAACACATTACACTTACAACTAGAATTCTTGATAGAGGTGTTAGGATAGGCCAGTAGGCAAAATCAGTTTTGTAGACTGCGTTCAAGGATTTTAGTACTCTACTAGTGGACAGAACTAAAAATTTACACTACACATGCTCCAAGACTAGGAAGTCATTATTGAAGGCTAAGTCTGGACTGGGAGGCAAATGGATTGGGCATTTTGACCTTCTGGTAAGTGAATAATCGAAAGGAATGCCTGGGCTTAAGGAGAGAATCGTAGTTCTACTAGGACTTGATAGTTAGACCTTGCTATCATGCTTTTATTAGAAGCTGAGATACGATTTACTACTAGAGTTATCTTGCCTCACAACCAAGATCTTTCGCAGAGTCTTAGACATTCTGACTGGATTGTAACTGTGTTCATATCTGTGAGTTTCAACACTGGTTCAAATGTAGGCTAGAAATAGTGATAGTCTTAGCTTGGTTAAAAACACACCACACAAAACACATTTCAATTATAAAGACTAATAAAATTTTATTTTAAATTTTAAATATTGACATAAGTGTGATAGACCAATTCGGGCGTTAAATTGTATATTAACTACTTCTTAGTCTATCAAGGGGAAAAGCTGTAACGGTTCGGATGTGTCACACGACCGTCACTGGGAATAAATTAGTAGAAAATTGTTAGTGGGGCCATCTATGAAGGTTTGATGGAAACTCGAAACAAAAACATGTCGACAAAGACAGTTAAATAAGAGTAATTGAGATTAGAATGTCGATGTAATTAAAGCAGGGATAATTTAGCAGTCAATTTAATGAGTAAATGTTAAATTTAATTGGAGATTAGAATTGTGTTGTTCGGGTATAATAATTAATGTAAAAAAACGCCATCTATGGTCAATTAAAGGAATTAATGGTAGGCGTCATGGAAAATTAGTGAACTAATGCCGAACTGGGTTTAGCGGCAGATTAACCTGGGAGGCTATTTAGTTAGTTTCACGTGGGAATTATAGAGGTCGCTTTTGGTAATGGAAATGTAAATTTTATCTAAAAACAAGAAATATGGTCACAAATTCATCAAAAATAGACTTGATATAGTAATAGAATCATTAGTATTAGTCTACAGTAGATCTTAGATACATTTGATGTTAATAATTATGTTAATTTAAAGAAATATCAACGAAGCATCATGGAAACGGCAAGTTGTCGAAATTAGCTAAATAAGTTAAGAAAAACCGAAAATGCAAGCATTACGTAATCGTAGTATAGATCATTGGTTCATTATCTATTATAAATTTAAGTTTTCATTCAAAACGGAGTAGTATTAGCAGAGTAATTACACATTTAGTTATGATGAAATTACAAGCACTCTGTCGCACTGACTTAAAGTAGGAACGTGGCGAAATTATAAGCAAATTTTGAGTAGCGTTAATTCGACAAAGGAAACTATGAATAAACGGCGCGAATTGGGGATACCAGTTAATAATTGTAGGCAAATTAGCTATTTTATAACGAACAATAGAAGTATGTAATTGGCTATTTATATTCAAAGAGTGTAGGGAGTAATAAGTAGAAAATTATCATTAGAAGTAAGATTATTGTTAGATAGGTTAAGGAAATTAAAACGTTGAGGTAAAATTGAAGTATTTGACAAATACATATAAATATTTATTGAAAATTATTGTTGTAGCACAATATAAAAATGAAACGTATTTACTAGAATAGTTAAGCTAGGATAGTGTCAAGATAAATAGGAAATTTTAGTTCAAAAATAAATTTTACGGATAAAATTTGGCTATTTTGAGATAAGGATTTGGCAGAAGAAAAAGCGAGAGCTGGCAATGTCAACGTTGTCGACTTTGGTAAGCTTGGCGTCGTTTGGTCGCTTGGCGCGAAAATACCAGAGGTCCCGGGAGAGAAGCTATAAATAGAGGTGACACAAAAAGGGCGGGAGCCAGATGGATTTAGATTTCGTAGAGTCAACATCGTTATTTTGCTAGTCGGGGGGTTTAGTTTCTGTGCGCCATTTTGTTAACAAATTAGAGTCAATAGTATCGGGTAATTTTATTTCATTAATGTTAATTGGGGTTTTTGATTTTATTTAATTAGAATTAATTTTAATTTACAAGAAATGTGAGTATTTCTTCAGGAAGTAAAGTGTCGGGGTCTTGATCATTAATCTGCGGAATAATGATTAACTCTCTGGTTTTTTAACTATTTGTGAAATATTTAGTGCTGATTTTCATTCGGAAAATCTCTGTGTGAGGGAAACTTTGCGGTCTTGTGGCGGTGAAGTTCCTTATTTGTTCTTGTAGTGTGGAGTGATCGTTTTATAGCGTTTCATTTCAGCCTACGTATATTTTGTACTAACCCATAACTTTTCTGTGTTTTTCCCAACTTAATGGAAATGACTTTGGTTCCTCCATAACGTACCTTGGTTGAGCTTTAAGTCCGTCTATATCGTCTGACACCTAACGGTGACAACCGTGGACGAAATAGGCTTCCACTTCCTGAAGCTGTGGCGGCTTCAGCGGCAAATTACTGTCGTACCAGCCACCAGTGGATTCTGTTTGTCTTTTGTAACGACTAAGTAGCGCTCGTCGAAGTGAATGCGTGTCTTGTTGACGCTTGGTTTGTACTTAAGAAACTCAGAATTCCTGTCCCCTATTTATTTACGTATTTATGCACAACGTTAGGTATTCTGCTGTTCCGCGGGGCTCTCCGTCATAGGGACTTTCCTTCGGGAAAGTTGAGAGCTCAGCACCATTTAGGGACCGATAGGGCTTTAGGTATACACACCATCATTGTTGATAGGAGATTAGAAGAAATTCATTGCACCGTGAATTTCTACATTACACTAAATGTACATGTGGGATTAATTCTCTAGTTTTGCTAATCACAGACAGAGAGTAGGGGCCTCAGGCAAGCTTAAAGTACAATTGTAGGATTTATTAGGGCTATATAGGTAGGGAAGTTCATAGGGCTTAGCTAGAGTAGCGTTTCCTTACACCGGGAAAAGTTACTATTTTAACTCACCACACAATTAGTTCACCTATGAGGGTTTTCCTCCAAATTGCTAAACTTCAACACAGAGCTAGGGAAAGCTTAAACTCGCACACACATAGTTTTAAGGCATAAACTAGATTTTAAGAAAATAAAATAAAACATAAAATTTATTTAAGTACTTACGTCAAAACTTCATTATACAAAACTTAGTTCATAAGAACTTGACTACGAATAACTTTATTAAAATTAGTAAGTTGACTTCAATTTAAAACCAAAATACGGTTTGATCATTTTGTTAAGAGTAAATAACAATAACATATTTTAGCTGTCTTTCCTATAATGAATAAGCGGGAATTGATATGACACGATCTCATAGCTAAGTGGACAATTAAATGCCAGATAACTTACTGAATAATATTTAACACAATTATCATCTAATTTCGATTTGAATTACGATTGCCAGCTAAAATAAGCTTTGTTTTGATAAAATTAATATCAAACATCATATTCATACTTTTGATTAAGATCTCATCAAATTATGTCTAGTAATAAGTTAGAGATAAAATCGTAGAGGGTTTTGGACCATCTATCAATTAAAATACAAAAGTCTTTCGTGTTATAAATACATACTAGCTGTTTTAGTTGTCGTACCTACTTACATTGAGTGAACGGATGTAGAAATCCTGACTACGGTCGATAGCTTACGTTGACACATACCAGGCAACAGTCTATCTGGAAATTTACGTACTTTTCATTCGATCTCGATTTAAACATAATTGATTAAGGATTGATAGTTGAAACAGTTTATTGTTCATTTAAAATATATGAATTGAGACAAAACTAGTCATAGACGAGTCCAAAACCTAATACAGAGGTTATCTTGAATACCCAAGGGTTATCTAGTTATAAGCTAGTTAGATTATTATTAACGCTTGTGTTCTGGGCGTAAAGTATAGAAATCGGTACTTACTTTCTGCTTTACTCTGGTAACGCCAAATGCTGGTAGAACTAGAAAATTAGACTAAGTAGATAGCTCATTAAAATAAGTGAAAGTCACTATGAGATTAGTAATTATACCAAAATAAAATTATGTCAAATTAGACATTCCATATATCTAAGATAGATAAGACATAATCTAAATTAAGAGATACTAGTGCCTATAGTAAATGAATAGCTGTAGTGTCTAAACTCATTCCTGAACTAATTATCAAAGTTATAATTAAGCATCTCATAGAGTATTCTAATATAAGCATAGAATAAGTAACCATAAGTCTAAAATTAGATTCAACTTCTTACAAAACATTGTGTTTGTATTTCCATACTTTGATTTGATGCACCAAGGTTAGTGCTTAGTCTAGTAAAATCATAACTTGACATATCCATAGAGATATATTGCTCTGGTGTGCGACTGGATGAAGGACGAAGGGGCAAGGAGGTAGCGTCCTTCCGGGACCTTAAAGGTCCCGGTATTAAACTTAGTTTTAAGTCAAAATAGATTCAGAAGTAATACAAACACAAACACTATCCGTAGTAGAA
Organism: Choristoneura fumiferana; assembly: GCF_025370935.1. Lineage (NCBI taxonomy): Eukaryota > Metazoa > Arthropoda > Insecta > Lepidoptera > Tortricidae > Choristoneura > Choristoneura fumiferana. The sequence goes on from NW_027413026.1 coordinate 17,104, forward strand.
ATATTTCCTCTCATTTTTCCAAACTGATTATTCTAGGTAACCTGAAAGATCCATTTCTAGAACTATCCAGTCTAAACATACTAGTATATCTAAATTCACATCTCAGTAATTAAAGTTTCACCCTAAAGTTCAGTAGAGTTCAATCTAGAGTCAAAATTATCACGAAGTTAGGTACTGCTTAATTAATTATAACATTAGAAACACAACTGTAGGCTTTTCAAATTAATTCTCAAATAAAAGCACTTAGGTTATTGCTGGGCATAAGGTAGGTTCCTAATCCACTAGACGATTCAAAATCACAAGGCCATTAGAAGAGTTATTACAATTTGTTGGACCAGCATAAGTACAGTCAAGTACAAGTACAATTAAGTATAAAAAAAAAATTAAAGTAATCAAAAGGTTGGTTACAGTGAGCAAAGCAATTGATTTAATTCATTAGGTAAATTTAGCCACTGCAATAAAACGCACGCGTTGGCGTTTTACGCGCCATATCTGTTTACTCAAAACATAAATCGTAATAAACGACTAAATCTTACTGCTTTAAGCGATAAAAGTAGTGAAATAATCAGACGGTAATCATCAGAAGAATTTGCAAGACTACGTCAAAAATGTATGATTAGTTTTTTGGAGTATTTTTGTATTTTTTACTTCAACTCCAAATTTGTTACTTTTACGGGTATCGGGTGCTTAAGTAGCGTAGGTAGTAGAAATAAGCAACCTGAGATATGTATGCATAGGAAAAGTTCGTGTCTAGATTCCTGTCCAGCGGTGGTGTAGGGGTTATAGCACGCAGCACGAATTGCTGAGGACCTGGTTCGATTCCAGCGCTGGTCTATTTTTCTGGTTTTTTGTGCATCCATGTCGACATATTATATATTATGTCAAAAAGTTTTCGCGATATTTTTGCCAGTCAAGAAACACTCATTCTTTTATTTTATGTAATCCTAATAAAGTTAAATTGCAGTTTAACAAGAATCTAGCTTTGGCAGAGCTGATAATTCGATTGGCAGTCGCCCGCCGACAGTTTTATGGTGTCGTCAATAGGGGTAGGAACAAATAAGCGACGCAATTACAAAGGAAGGTCGAGTTTGCAAATAAATACCTTACCTACTCCATCAAAATATCGGCAGTATCTGTGACAATGTAAGGAGACGCGCGTTGAGCTTGTGGTTGGTATCCAAATTTTAATAGATAAACATTGAAGTGTTTTTTTTTTCAAATTGGCGTAGGGTTCGAGATTAGTGTTTTACGAACGGGTCCATATCGGCTCGCATAATTATTGCAATATGTATTGTTTGTCATAAAATAAGAAACCCTTTTTTTCTGTAATCAATAATTGTTCAGAATTGTTATAAAACAAACCTACAGTTTTCTATGGGACGATCATTTATAAATTTACGGTTTGAGTGGGAAAAATATTGTGACAAACAATAATTCTGAGAAACTATACATTATGACTTGCGAAAATTATGCGAACTTTGGCGCGCCCTTCACCAACACATACTACATTACAGACCATACAATTACCATTACAGGCGACGCCTTGTAATAAGAAATAGCTCCTTTTCCTCTATCTCCTTATGCTAATTCATTTTATGGAGCGTGTAGGTACTTTAAGAATACGTACTTTTTTAATATAAAGTTAATTAGCACGCAATTTAAATACTTACCACTAAAACATCACTAGGTACTTAGTTTTTATTCGAAACGCCGCACTGGTTGACACTCTGTCCCAGCCCGGATAATACCGACATGGAAATACCAACCCTGTTTTTCGTGTACACGCCCATAGAAGCTCCTGTCAGTTTCTATGGGCGTGTACACAAAAAACAGGGCCGGTACTTCCATGTCGGTGTTATCCGGGCCGGGAAAGAGTGTCGCCCGCCGCACTTGCTGACGTGACACCTGCCACAGATCCGCTTCTCTTTTGTGTCAAATTATTGTACGCAATAAAATACAGTTTAAAAAAATCTTATATTTATTACGACCTGGTAGTTGTAATATCGCTTCATAGCAATAAAACTAACGTCTGGATAAGTACTTTTTGTGTTTGTATTAAAATGCACGCTGCATAAAATGCGCCTTCATATTTCCGGTATTATTTATTGGCCTACGATGAAAGCTCTTTTCAAAACTCTCTCAACTATTGACCCATACAATGTATCGTTTTGCTTTGTTCTACCTAAGGTTTATATCAGTCCTCGTTATACATAGAATGATTGTATGTGCGTATATTGAAAATGTTTAATTCTGCCACTTACCCGTGTCGATGTACTTGAGAACGAACTGGACGTCCGGTCCCAAGGCTGAAGCCACCTCCAGGGGCAACTCCGTGTCGCGCAACACGTGCACTGAAAATTAACACAAATTAGTTTTTGGTAAAAATTTAATTTTTAATACACAAGCTTTTTTTGCTGACTGTACTTTTTGTTGACTATACTTGTATTGTCACCCAAACAACATTTACATACCAAATTACACATGACATGTCGCACTATAAATTATTTGTACACATGTTTGAGCAAATAAATGACTAATTACTAGACCCCGGATTTCTGTCGCAATGACGTCACAATAGGGTAGTTTGGGGAGTAAATGGAACGGTGTTAATTAATACGGCTGTGTAAATGATGATGACGATGATGATGCGTGTGAAGATGGTCCCAAAGGAAGACCGGCAGATTGTTGATTTGGGACCATGGGATGTTTATTGTATTTTTTTTTTTTATCTTATGTTGTCACGAATAAATGATTTTCTTTCTTTCTTTCTTTAAATTAAAATTTAATACCTATATAAAAATATATTACAAGTATGTAATTACAACAAAACTTTAGTTAAACCCGTTTTGGTTTTTGTGTCCGCTCGCTTTTTTTTAACGTAGATGTTTTTGGACGGTGTGTTGGTCTTTGGGACCGTCTTCACACTCACATCATCATCATCATTTACATAGCCGTATTAATTAACACCGTTCCATTTACTCCCCAACTACTCTATTGTGACGTCAATGCGACAAAAATCCGGGGTCTACTAATTACTGAAATTTCAAGTCGATGCCATTAACCGTTGAAGAGTTCCGTCCTGTGGAGATGATCCTGGCCGGACTACCAGGATGTCACTACCAGACCAGCATTGTACTGTCACGCAATTTACATAAGTATCCAAATTTAAAGTCAATCCAACTACTGGAAGTTGGTCGAATTATATTTGCAAGATTTTATTACAGACAGACAGACAGACAACGGGACAGGTGAACGTGAAACTAAATAAAAGCTTGTAAAATTAGAAAACTAGCTGTGCCCGCGACTTCATCTATGTGGCATTTGATTTGTATCAGCCAGTTATTGTTTTAACTGCCTATCAGTTTACAGAAGATACCTAGGGTAGGTACTATCGAAACTTAATGAATATTTATAGAACTTATTATAGTACCCGAATAAAACACCGATACATACGGACAGACATACAAACAGACAGCGGACAGGACCAATGTTCAATTTTACCATCTTGGCTATGATACCAAAAATAATCATAGTAGTTATAACAGGTAAGAACGTAAAGAATACTTTTAAGTATTTTTTTTAACTATGCTGGTTTTATAGTTTTGAGGTACTTACCTATTCCTAAAAACTTTTCCTCATACACATTAAAAAATACATTTTTTTTAATAATTCAATTTATTCTCTAAAGAAAATTAATAAAACCTTGTAAAAACGGAGATGGGCGAGTCGGACTCCCACTCAGAAAGTCGCATACAAATTAAACAACAAGCAAAAAAAAAAGATTTTTATTTCATGAAAAAAAACTTAGAAAAATAAATTTATTTTTTGCGGATCAGTGACAGACTTTTTCTTTCACTTCTTGAAAAATTTCATAATGCTATGTCTACGAGACTTCCCTCTACATTTTTAATATCTTTCGGGCACCTAGTTAAGTACCCTATAAGTTTTGATTTCCACGAATTTAATACATTTTCAAAAAGTTAAGTCCGACTTGCAATTTTTCCTCTTAAGGAAAACAGTCCCGTAAATCTCGAATAGATTATTTCCTACTCAATTCATCGTACATGTATGCTTATTACGTTTATCTAAGCAAAACCATTCGTAAGCATAACATATCAAGTACCTTTAGGTACCGGCTGGCCACTGCTTAGCTGAAGTCCTGTATAAGAAAATAACATCTAAAAATTCTCGACGTGGCGAACTAGAAAAACATCTACCTTGTTTACATTAAACAGAAAAGACTTTATATCGGGCAAATGAAAACAAGCGTATTCCATTCGCTATTGAAGAAAATTATCTGGTTCAGAAACGTGAAAGAATAATAACCGGGAATTTTTCCAACATCTGAATTGAGCTCATTATGCCACAAGGGAAGCAGCCCTGTTCACAAACAGATATCCCGTCTCATTGTTTGATTAAAAACGACGATCATCAACGAAAACGGCAAGGAAAAGTTAAAAGAGGCGACGAAAAAACACCGCGCATTATTATCGCAAACGCATTGGCCTCTCGCTGAGAAATATCAACGCCATAATAATTAATGGCGTGGTTACTTTAATTGCTGTTATAAAAACAATATTTAATTGGCACGGCCGTTTGCTGTCATAAAATGCATGTCCCTGGATCAGTAGTATCGGTTAAAAAATGATTATTGGATCTTAAATCTTACTAACAACATGAACGCAAAAATGTGTTACTGTTTCTTGCCAAAACGGCTGGACATATTTGGGATAAATATGGTATGAGGTACGCGGATCTCTGGAATAACATAATTTAAACAACTTTTTATCCCAGTATTCCACAGAATCGCGATTTGTGGACGTAAAAGCTCGAAATCTCAACCGCTAAATCTGGAGATATCAAAGTTTACACCAAGTGTTTCATATGCACCGTACAAAGGTAGGTAAATATAATGATCACTAAAAATATAATAATGGTCATTTTAGAGTATTTCTATGGGAATTTAACGAAATCACAGAATTTCAATTCTACTGATTCATAAACGTTAACGCGAGAGAAATCTTGGGTAAAGGCTAGTATTATTCAAACTATAAAGATCGCGAACGGAACGGATATTTTAAAGGATTTTGCAACTTAAAATATCATGCTACAGATTTCTGTATTTCCAATATTGGCCGACACGAACACTCGTGGATACGTGTTGTTGCAACTAAACGTAACGAGTGAATATTTCCGTAGCGCCCTGTCTATTTGTACTTAAACCTATCTATGTTTATCAGACGATAGTTCTTGATTTGAGTCTGAACGATATTCGTTATATTGATATCGACAAATCAAAATGATTAAATATCAATTCCTAATACTTAGAAGATGTTCAATAACAGCCAATCTGACCTTGAATAGCCCTAAATTGAACTTATCCTGAAAAAAATAATTACGGAACAAGCGATTTCCATTCCTTTAGCACTCCGCGTTGTTATAAAATATCAATACATTAATTTACGCTTCACTGGCAAATCATAGCACCACATTCTTAGATTTAATGTTTCGACCAACCTTTCATCGGCATTGTTCTAAGGCAATGCATCGAATGCATCAAACCAAGTCGATTCTCTTCGCCAAAGTTACGAGACACTAAATTGAAGGAATATGGGCGCACCCATGCGCACGCAAGCTGTCTATGAAATTAATTCTAACCATAAATTCATATCAGTGTACCGCGAATACGTCGATGGTTTATTATTTTGATATGCGATTTAATGAACATGATTTCGCTGCCCGCGAAGAATAAAATGCGTTAGGTACCTACCTAATTGCTATTTCATCTTGGTTTTAGTGTTAGGTACGTACCTACCTACTCTATATTTAAAATCAGTAAATGTCAACACAGCTATACACCTACTATCTCTATTTTTTCACATCACGTCACATTAACGATTTTGCACTCGAACCCTGTTTCTTTCTTATCAATATTCTAGTTAGTTATTTCAAAGGTTTCCAAGATTATAAATATTTTTTCACATACGCCTGCAAAAAACATACGCGCAATAATTACCTGAGCATGCGGCGAGGGATTACATTGTGAAAAGGAGCTTTACCCAACACCACGATTTTCTCATCGCGCTATCAAGTCGTAAATCAAAAATAGCCACTAATTACTACCAAGCCAACAAAAGTTAAAATTAAAATACAAGAGAAATGCAACCAGCGTGAAAGTATGACAACGAGCTGTTGTTATTACTTCCCATACTTTATTTCCACCCTTTCTTTGTCGCGTGGTTATCATGGCAGAATTCGTGAGTACTGAGTTCATTAGGCCAAATTATAGTGTTCCGCAGCAATTTGCGATTGCATGTTGTTGACTGATAAGTCCAAGTTGATGAGCAAAAACATTAACGGCCTTTGTTCCCGTGGGTGTTCTGCCTTTTGTATGAAATTAGAATTATGTCACAAGGCACACCTAAATCATTGGGTACAAAGCATTTTTCTGCGTACATATACTTAGGTATTAGACAGGTAATATGTGGGTCTGACGGTTTTTTATGACTGACTGTGATTTAGGGAAATAAAGTTTGCTGAACAGAATTTGTATTTTTGTCGTCGATATTATTGCGTTTCACATGGAATGTAGGCAGGTGTATAGTCAGAATCAAAAGTAGCTAGCTGCATAGCTTTATTTGCTTTATATATAGCTACGCCAAAATAAATGAGCTAACGAACCAAATTAAAAAATTATCTGGCTGTACTTAGTTGTTTTATACAAATAATTCTTTCACAGAAATAGAGTGTCAGCATTATTTTGCTCGTCTACATACATACTTAGGTTACATTACAAAGATAAAAATGCTTAGGTTCTGTTCATAATAATAGAACCAAACCACATCGTACTACGTTCACATTCGATATTTGTCTTAGCATAGACAGTACTCGTATTTATAAAATTTAACTTAAAACACGACTGCAGGAACGCAAATCTTTTTACAGCCGTGTGTTACTTTTGTAAAACATCTATTTATTGCTCTCCTAAACGGGAATGGACTTAGTACTATATATCCTCAAATGTGCCCATAAATGACTACAATGTCGTTTAATGCGTCCAGAGATGGGTGTTAGTAAGTATTACCATTCGCTAGCTAACATACTTACTTATCGGTAGTGCATTCCAGAAGCCACAACCCTTGCATAACTGGAGTGTTTAATGGGGTAGGGAAATTAGCAAAAACGTTAATAACTCGTTAAGTATGTTACCACCTGCACCGACGTGCGTTAAAGTTTTATTAGGTTGCTTGTGCTTGTCATCATGTTTCTCGAAGGTTAAGGTTGTAGCATAATTTTTCTTCTTCCCTTTTTTAGTAGGTACCTATCTTAATTGGAGGTAAAATGGACTAAAAAGACTCCTTGGTCATGATCAGTTTGCTTCTCAAAGACCATTCGCTATGGTGCTCTTTTAGAGACATATACGCGTATGTAATTTAGGTACTAATTTTTTTTATAATGAGAGCTACGAATAATAATTATTATTCGTAGTATGAGAGGGAGGCAAACGATTGCTCATTGCGGGTCATGTGATAGGAAAGTATCACCACCGTCCATGAGTATCAACTGCTAAAGGAGAGTCATTGGACATTTTCCGGCCTTTTAAAAAAGTATTTATTTGTTACTAGCTTTTGCCCGCGGCTTCGCCCGCGTGGATATTCCCTCAGGAACCGTGCATTTTTTCGGGATAAAAAGTAGCCTATGTCACTCTCTGGCCCATAAACTATCTCTATGCCAAAAATCACGTCGAAACGGAGCGACGGATGGACAAACATACAAACATACACACTTTCGCATTTATAAGTATGGAAGTATGAATTTGTTGTTATTTGCTTACCTACTATTTGTGGTGTACAATAAAGAGTCATTGTATTGTATTCTACATGTTGTAATATTGTCTGGGTGATGACGATAATGTTGACATTTTAAATTAGCAATCAATCTATCATGATATAACTAAAGCAGATTTAGTCATTGCATTGCAGAATAGCCAGTCAACCAAAAGGTGGCCGTTATATCACAGTCGACTAAAAATGTTTTTGGTAAGAACAAAACAAGAAGCAACATAAACTAAAAAGAAAAGTTAACTTTCTTGATGCATATCGAAAATACAAACTGAAACATAGATGCACAGAAAAACCAGAAAAAGAGACCAGCGCTGGGAATCGAACCCAGGTCCTCAGCATTCCGTGCTGCGTGCTATACCGCTACACCACCACTGGACAGGAGTACAGACACGAATTTCTCCTATGCACCACATATCTCAGCTTGTTTGTTTCTTATTTAGTCACTTAAGCAGCGACATCTATGCTTTAGCCCTCATCGAGAAACTTTCAGCACTCCATTGGAACTAACCGCTCACCCGGACAAGAGATGTCGCTATTAAGCAATCAAATTAAGATTGGTTTTTGGAGTCTTTTGTATTTTTATTTCAACTCCAAATTTTGTTACTTTTACGGTCATCCCGTAAAATCCATATCGAAAATGAAAACTGACACATACTTAGATGCACAAAAAAACCACTTTCTTTCTTTTTTTCTTTTCTGGTTTTTCTGTGCATTTATGTTTCAGTTTGTATTTTCGATATCCATGGATTTTACGGGATGACCGTAAAAGTAACAAAATTTGGAGTTGAAACAAAAAAATACAAAAAGTCTCCAAAAACCAATCTAATTTTTCTTGATGTTGCTTACGCAAGAAACACGACAGTAAGCTGGCAAGGCCCCCAAAAACCACTCTCGTAACCAATCTATTTCTGCCGATGATTTCTGCATATAAAAGTCATATAAATAGAGGAAACTGTCAGGTCAACAAAATCACAAGTGTTTAAAGAGTCGCATAACAATGAGCTGACCCTTACACCATGGTTGTCGGGTCTTGACAGATGTAAATATTTATGAGTCTCCCCCTTGCGAAATGGAGGAAGTTGCGATACCATCGAAGCAGTAACTTTTACTGCCGAAACAGGGCTACGGGTTTTCGCAACGGCAAAAAGTTGAATTGTTTAATGAAGTCGGCATCGAAAGTAAATCTTAGTGGTTATTTTATACGCTTGGACTGCTTGGCTGCGGTGTGTTTACGATAAACCGATATGGGTTAATGCGACGTTTTAAAAGTTTTTTTATTGCTATTGAGTAATGTCGCTGCCTGAGTGATTTCAGTACACTATATAGGTACAGTCTATTTGTTAATCATCATCATCAGACTATAGCAGTCCACTGCTGTACATATAGGACTCCCTCAAAGAGCGCCGTTGCGCCCTGTCCTCGGCTAGACGCATCCAGCTTCTACCAGCAGCTGAGCAGCCTTTCGCAGATCGTCACTCCACCTGGCCGGAGGATTTGTTTAGGTAAATAAAACGTAAAATAAATTTAACTTCGTGGTAAATATAATTATTTCAGTGTTCCTCTCAAATAACTTAAGTAGGTAATCTGTTCTACTTTTTGAAATAATGGATACAATCATTCGAAATAACAAAAAAAAAACGAAAGACGGCGCAGGCCTTAAAACAAACCTAAGATAAATCTAACTAAACAAACTAACCTACGAGTAAGACACGACGACGCTGCTCTACTGTAATTGATAATTCTTACTTCAGAATCAGCACATCATAGAACAATTGAAATATTTTGGACGTAAAAGTGTTTAGTTCTACATTTTGCCAATTAATTAAAAGCATAAATGGAGTAGGACCGGTACTTGTCACGAATAATGAAGTTGATGTAACTTTTACAACGCAACCGTCCCAATTTTTTAATATCGTTTTTAAATCAACACGCTCCGGGCTAAGGAGTCAGGGTTGCCAGTGAAAGTGGCATTTCGGACATATCTTTCCCACGAGTCGTCAGGACGCAATTAAGGCGGCGTCTTGGCTTTTTGCATCAGCCGTGCATTATGCCGACACGGCCTGTGCCGACTTATGTTATAGCGTCGGCTTAACAGCTTTCATCTCTCTCGCCATTTAGACAAAGTTATAGGATGTATGCAAAAACAAATGACAGTTGATAAAGCTTGCAGTCACTGATCTTTTGCTTTTGAAATGGGGTGTGACCTACCTACGTCTTCTACCTACTGCGTTCTCGTATTTTATTTTGCATTACGTCATGAACTGAATGACAAATTGTACTCGAGTGTGACTTGTACTAGAGTGCCCTGATACTTTAGATACGGTAGACAACTCGGAACAAAAAAAATCTACCAGAAAGCAACATCAAAAAGCGGCTAGTGCGGTAAGGGCAAATGTAATACTTACCTATGTGAGTGAGTGGTGAAAATTTAGGCAAATACGTGTAGCTGGGAAACGAGATGTTATGAGTTACCCTACTGATATACCTAGTACTGACTAACTAATGTCAATAAAGTTACTAACAAAATAATTCAAAGTTTGTTTGATTAATATCAAGTTAAACTCCTTGAGATAAATCACCGCATCCGTTGATTATACCGTTAGGTACCTACAGTCGGTGTCCTCACATACTTATTAGTATCTACTATTGTATGCAACTAGTATGAAAAAAAAATGGCTTTATCTGATGAGATGAAGCGTTAACTGATGAGTTAACTATGTAATTGGCAGCACATTCGTGTTTTTCTCATTCTTCAAGTTGCTTCGTCTCCAGAAGCCGCTTTTACGCTGCGGCATTAAAAAAATGACTTAAATTGATTCTGCCAGTATAAACTTCGCCTTCACTACAGCTAAGGATTATCATCAATTCACCACGCTACGACAAAACCGCTCTCTAACGGTGAGCGCAAAATGCTAAAGAAGGAAATAGTAATCTATGATATGCTGTTATTTGTGACGATACTTGACTGTAATGTATATTATTAAACTTAAGTTTTCAATTTTCAATTATCTATCGGTTGGTAATTTTTATGAATTTCATCGACTGATTTGACGGACTAGACGCCGTACCGCCGCAGGGATTTTAAGTATGCAAATCATCTATTCAGTACGTGCTTTTTAAGTGTTGGAAGAAGGAGCATTTCTAATATTGGTAGTATAAATAAGATTAGTAATGAATGTGCTGGAAGGAATCTACAACAGACTCGAAGTTTAAGCCAAGTGTGTAGTGTTGCAGTGTGCGTTGATAACTTTTTTTCACGAGCCTAAATTATTAGGTATAACTAGTTAGTAGGAGTTTCTTCTGTGGGTTCACTCATTATTTACTATGAATTTTACTGTCGTATTAATTTGATTATTTTCTATATCTTTACTCATTTCATCAAGCAATAGTCTGTCGTTAAAATAGGGTAAGTACTAAGTATTTGATATTTCGACTTAGCCTTTGGACTTATGTGCACTTTTCATCAGAAGAGATTAGATAGGAGACAATCGCTGTTCAGTTGTCGCAAAAATAAAAACCTCTACCTCAACAGCTGCACAACAGGTCTTAACAACCGCACAAACAAATTAAACGGGCAAAGAAATTATTCTCTAATGGCCCTTTTTCCATTTTAGATGCGGGACGATTTAATTCAATTAAAACTATATAGTTACCTAATTAATTTCAAAAAATATGTTCGGATTCTTAATCACATCTAAATGATACAAATTCACTGTCTTCCATTCTTTGTATATCCTGTACAGTAAAACATTAAATATACTACAAATCAAGTGAATATAGATAGGTACTATTTTGCTTTCGTATTTTGTCGGATAAGTTCGTAGTCTTGCTTTCTCAATTACCTTCAGTAAACTTCTCTAAGTTACTTGAGATAGCAAGATAAATACGATCATTTTCGACAATATACGATGGCAAAGTATTATTCACTACATACATATGTAGTATAATCCAATATGGTGACGTCAAATAGAAGGGCTTACCATCACGACTTGTGATCTACGCATGTGGGAACACGCGAATTGGACAGTTACAAAGAATCCCAGTCGTCTCGGGTTAGAGGCCCATCAAGTACTGCTAAGGTGAATTAAAGTGACATATCTCTGTAACGGATCGAGCTTTTTGTCCTCCCCGCGTTCGCTGTCGGTACATCACTGGATGCCACACAGTTACCTAACAGGATGTTGACATCTTTTCTTTAAGGGTGTTTGTCTATCTATGTTGAAAAACTACTGTCAATGTTTTTTTTATTGGACGAAAACGTTTAGGATACGGCACTTTCTTGTTTTTGCTAAGATAATTATATACGTATAAAAATAGAATTTGTCTTTCACGACAAGGGAGAACGTAAATATAGTATACTTAGTATGAAAGTTAACAAAACCGCTTGCTTTTCATGCAATACATTTGCATTAAAAGTGACCCATTTCATTGCTATGTAGTTACTGTATTTCTAAAGAAACGTCTTTGTGTTGTAGATGTTAAGCAAGATTTTTTATCAGATGTGTAGTTGATGTCCTTTTAATTATTCAAGACAATATTTTGTCGCAAATTGATCAAAATCTCATAGCCATAGCTTTTGTTTCTCGAAACCGAACCGAACGGTTATTTTTCAATAATGAAGTCCATATTTAGATTTACCTATATACAAGTAGGTATATATAGTACATATAAGAATAAGAATAAGAATAAATTTATTTATAATTCAACATTGAAAATATTCGGACAGTGAGATATCCGGCGGACCCCGAACTAGGCAGGAGCCTGTATCTCGGGGCCCTATAAGAGTGTGTATAACAGATTAGGTACATAAACATTTATCAAGTGACATGTTACTAAAAATAGTCAAAAATGTGTATATATATATATATATGTATAATATATATATATATATATATATATATATATATATATATATATATATATATACATATATATGTATATATATATGTATATATGTATATATATATATATGTATATATATATATATATATATATATATACTGTGGAACTATCTAAATAAGGCACGTGCCTGCACGCGGGTGCACGCTGAGCAACAGACAAGGCTCTTTACCCGGTTTTCGGCAGGAGTCGAGCACGTCGCGACACATGACAGGTGGTCTGCGGCATCATGGGCACGTGCCTCGTCGTCTGTTCTTGAAGTTGTTATTTTCTTACCTCCGTGTTGCGGGTGCACGCTGAGCAGGAGACAGGGCTCGTCACCCGGCTCTCGGCAGCAGTCGAGCACGTCGCGACACGTGGTCTGCGGCGTCACGGGCACGTGGGTCGGAGCCCAGCCCGCACCGCTCTCGCACCACACTCGGACTATCATCTGAAATGAGAAAATATGGGTCAGAAAACTTGGGCTGATCAAGTTGCTGTGGGCTATCAGCATCAATCTCATTGAGACCAGAGGTGTCTTAGGAATGTTATGTGTAGTATGGAGCTATGGAGTCGTAGCTCACTGGTCAACGACGGCAAAAACTATCGCCGAAGCTACAACTAATTCATAAAGGCTCTTCAAAATCAATTTGCATTTCACGAAGTATACATATATTATTTAATGTTCAAAAACATGACTGCCCCGTACCAGAGATTTTTAACCGCACTTTTTTCATGTCTACCTATTATCTCAGAGAACTTCGTTATTTATGAATTGATTTGGAAAATTATTTTTTTTTGTTTCGAAATGTGTCTATACTTTCCTATTTCATCTCATTTTAATTTGAGGAAAAAATACCACCCTAAGGAAGTCCTTTTTTTGTTAAAGCCTACCAATTTGATTTCTAGGCCACCACAGAACCGTGTCCTAATGAGATTTTACGTCATTCGATGAACAATGATAAATAAAACAAGTCACTATGATAAGGTTCTATGGTGGCACAGGTATCAAATTGCTCGACTGTACCTACCAGGGAAATAAATATTCAAATTCACCCTTTAGCACGCGATTCATAATAGATTAGTTTGTGCCCGCTGGAATTCAAAGATGATCAATCAACGACAAT
>NW_027413027.1:0-30898 GCF_025370935.1 Choristoneura fumiferana
CCACACAAAGGCCTCCCCGTTAGAGCGCCCCAATGAATGACAACTCGTCACTGAATCCTATATAACTACTGATGGTGCTCAATAATGAGCTATTGTTAGACCCGTAGGACTACGTTTGAGGCTTCAAAAATATTTAAAGTTGTTTTTTTTCGCATATAGCTTCCGGAGCATTTGCCCAACCTAATACAAAAAATTGTGTCATTTTGGGTGCCTGCATAAGTAGAAATTTAGGTATTAGTGTTTTCCATTAGTATTGGACGAAAAAAAAATTAAAGACGAAAATTTTACTTTCTTATTAATATCTGAGCAGTAACTGATGTACATAGGCATTTTGTGTCATATCCATCCACGGAATCCTGATTTTAACCAGTACCTAACATTTCGCCCAACTAACTCTAAAAGAATATTACAGTTTGTTAAAAAGATGTCAGACGTTTTAAAATACTGATATCTGTTATCCAAAATATTTTGTGTCAAATTCATCCACGATATTTATAGATATTAATTTTTTTAATACAATACCCTGTAAAACCCACAAAAGAAAATTCAAGTTGTTAGAGTTTATGTGTTTTGATTATTAACGGTGTAAAAAAACACTATTCATAATTTGTGTCATTTTCATCCACGGATTCTCATTATTTGAAAAAAAACTACCACGAAACGTACTTCGCGCGAATGGCGAGCGCGGGGAAGAGTACATCGGGTGCTTGAGCGCCGGCTGGCAGCGTTCGTTTGTTTATATTACCCGCGGCTTCGCACGCGTAATCTGACAGTTTAATTGATTTCGAGATTTTACTGAATTCTCATGGGTAATCCCAAAAATTACATCATAATTATCATTGACTTTGTATTAAAAACAGCTGTGCAAAATTTTATGAATTTAAGTCTAGCGCTTGTCATTTCGAGATTTTATGCCTATCCCATGGCAATTTTTACGAGATACCTACCTAATAAGTTTTAGTTTTTTTTGCTGATTACTTTTGGTTGACTGTAATTTCATTGTATCTAAACAACACTTCCGTACCAAATTTCAAATCGATGTCATTAATCACTGAGGCGTTCCCTTCTGAGGAGACGCTCCTGGCTGCTTTACCAAGATGTTACTACCAGATACCGGTGTGAAGTAAGCGGCCAAAAGTTAGCAGCCGATTATAACCCAACCCAATTAAGAAGTTTGAGGTTTTATTTGCATTTGTGAGGTCTGACAAAAACACACACACACTAGTTGATATATGATACAAACTAGTTTATATTTAGTAGTTAGTATGACACAAACAAGTTTATATTTATGGACAAGTATTCAACCTGAACGTCTGGTGAAGCAAGAGAATTATTGCCAGCTACACCAGATTAAAACAAGCAGCATATAAAACTTCGAAACTAAAATGAAAAAAAAAAAAACACCAACATGGAAATGCGAACCTCTTCAGGTCTTTCCATAAAATAACACTGGATACTAAATGCTTTCTACTAAAGCTGCAACTGCTAACTAACCTCAACTAGTCTAGGAGCCACGCCCGATTTAATGAAAGCGGTGTATTTTTTTTGTAATAAAATGAGAAAAACGACATGTTGCAAATAGCAAATACGAACCTCTCCAGTATTTTGTGGCATGTTATTACGCACGTTGAGAGCTTTCGATCAACGCTTCAAGTGTCCAGTAACCTCATTTTAGTTTTGAAGAAAAGGTAGATTTAAAGTTAGCGGCCGAAAATAATCACAACAAAAATAAAAAAAACATTGATTAGAAAACGTGTTCCTTCCAGATATTTTATTAATACGATTATGCATTTGAAAAGATTTCCATCAAATCTGAAACTGCCCATAACCAAAGCCTAGTACGGGAGTTACGCCCGAATAAAAGTAGGCGGCCGAAAAATTTTGCAGTAATATGACAAAACGACCAACTTGGAAATGCGAACCTCTTTAAGTCTTTAAGTCTTTCCAATACGGGATACAAAGCTGCAAGAATTTACTAACCTCATCTAGTTTAGGAGCCACACCCGATTTAAAGAAACTGGCGTATTTTTTTTTGTAATAAAATGAGAATAACAACTTGTTAGAAATGCGAACCTCTCCAGTTTTTTTCTGGCATATTATTACGCACTACGCCTACTTTTATTCGGGCGTAGCTCCCGTACTAGACGTTGGTTATGGGCAGTTTCGGATTTGATTGAAAGCTTTTTAAATGCATAATCATCTTATTAAAATTTCTGGATGAAATGCATTTTCAAATTGTTTTTTATTTTTATTTTAGTTTTTTTATCGGCCGCTAGCTTTAATTCTACCTTTTCATCAAAACGAAACGAGGTTACTGGACATTTGAAGCGTTGATCGAAAGCTCTCAGCGTGCGTAATAACATGCCACAAAAAACCGGAGAGTTCCCGTTTCCAAATTGGATGTGGCTCCTAGACTAGATGAGGTTAGTTAACAGTTGCAGCTTTTATATAAAGCTTTTAGTGTCCAGTGTTATTTTATGGAAAGATTTGAAGAGGTTCTCATTTCCATGTTGGTTTTTTTTCATATGGTGTAGCTGGCAATAATTTTCTTGCTTCACCAGACGTTATTGTGTTTTTGTCACTCTTATGAACACACAAATGCAAATAATAACTTAAACTTCTTAATTTGGTTGCGTTATAATCGGCCGCTAACTTCACACCGGTAGGATTGTTGACGCTAAGCGCTGCTATTTTAGATATGCAGTGACGCGATAGCCAGGTTTTAGAGCTGGGCATACAAGGCCATACAAGACACCCAAGATACAAGATATCCATCTTTCTTTAAGTTCGAGTGAGAGAGAAGGGGCTTAGGGGCTAGATTACATCCTACTAATATAATATATGCGAAAGTTTGTATATCTTGATGTTTGTTACTCAATCATGCTTTAACGGCTGGGTAGCATTAGCTGAAATTGGGATACTTATAGATATAGATATCGATTTAAATTAACTATATATATGCGTGACGACACGACACGACACGACAGATAAATACAAATCCGACTTTAGCGTCATAAGCAGGATCCACGTCAAATTTCGATCATTAGAATTTTCGAACTTAATGCCAATCAGTTAAAGTTAACATTAGTTTTGTCGACTAACATACCATTTCTAAATTTTTATATAAAATACAATACAATACAATGACTCTTTATTGTACACCAAAAATAGTAAGCGATACAGAACAGGTACACAGAATGAAAATGACAAGGGTAAACAACAGGCGGCCTTATCGCTTAAGAACGATCTCTTCCAGGCTTAGAGCAACGCGGGCTTCCTACCGGAAGGGAGCAACCTTAGCGGTAGATTACCTTTAAAATAGTTCTGGCGTTTGTTGCGGGGGGAAATGTGCATAAAAGTGCAGTTCGGCTTATTTAGATGCAAAAACAAAACTGCCAACTGACTGTAATGACGACGTTAACACATAAATAACCAACAATACACTAATAATTCGTTTACAGATGACTCCAAACTAACACATTGACAGTAACATGATTAAGTCATCGCTTTATCGCTTATGCGATTTATCGCTTGACCGATCCGAAATTTGTACCGCTAGGACTCGATGTTGGTAAACGAATCCGACAATAATGTACGTCTTTGTTGTTTAAATGTAATTAAATAGCAATAATACGATAACAATTTACTTCCATGTGAAATGTAACACTATAATTTTGCAAGCTTGATGTCCCAGATCTCTTTTACAGCAGGAAACTGAACAATTCGGTATTTTTAGCACCGCCGCGTTCACTCGCGCTTCTCGATTCGGTCTAATAGTTTGAAATCCGAGCGCGCCTTATTTTATAAAATTCGTATGCCCAATTGGGCTTGTACTTTGACAGAGAGGAACGCGTCGAATGGCTACTCCCTTCCGCCCGGGTTGCTCTAAGCTTCCAGGCAACCTTTTTTATATATAACTATCAGCCTTTTTGATTCTTAATTAATGTACCTATTATTTACATACTTAATTATTTGAATATGTACTACATTCAGAGTATGCAAAAAAATAAAGTTATGCAATTTGTTTATTACGTAGCGGAGATAAAAGTCAGTCAATTCAATACTCATTAAGTTATATAATAGGCGAAGTACATAGTTTAAGGCCAGCGAAAAAAAAAGGAAAGAGTTAAAAACATTGCAGGATCGCTATACTCGACAACAATGTCGCATTTAAATTTTATTATTATCAAGTCTCAAACTTGGTCACGGTAATATCTAAGTTGGCACGAGTCAGGGCTATTACGAAACTCGAAACTTGAAGTTCGTGTCGTGCGGTCCCTCTGACACTTACAGTATTTAATACGAGAGCGAGAGGGACAGTACGATACGAACTTCGAGTTTTGAGTTTCGCAGTAGCCCTGCTGTACCTACAGCCAATTCAATCTGGTTCCAGAAAAAAAAACATCTAGCAAATCAAAATAACAAAACAAAACAAAACAACTGATACCTACCCATTAGGTATCAGTTATTTTGTTAGAACCTCGGACTTTTTTAATGTGTGTGAAACAGCTCGTGGTGTTTTCAGAGGAAAAATACACCTGCATTTTGATATAAAATTAAATATCGTAATACATTTTGAGAAAATGTTTATATTAGTCTCGGCTGGAATACTCATACTCGCGTTTAATACTCATACTCAGCCAGCAATTGCCTACTTACATGCGACGACAGTACTTGTATTATCTAATATGAATGCTTCCCATAGATGAAATCGTACCGAACGAACGTGTTTGCGTGCTTATGCCTCCCGTCGCCCCGCCGCTTGACCGCGCGACCCGTTTCGACCGCAACCATTTGTTTTTATGTTTTATTCGTTTAAATATCGTGGGCGAAAATGACACAAATTTACAATGTCGATTTATCATGCATTTATGATATAAAATATGTGAACTCTAATGACTATAATATTTTTTTGAAGCGTTTGTAGGTTAAGAAAACAAAATAATTTAAAATCTTAAAATTGCGTGGTCTAATTTGGCACAACTTTTTTTATAGGCGTATGTAAGTAATCTGAAATAGGAAATAAATATTTCATAAACTGTAATTTTTTTTTCACACCATTTTTACATACTGTCCATATAACAGTTTGCACTGGACGAAAATGACACAAATTTGGATTACATACTCCACAGGCTATCCTAGATATGATGCCATAATTATTTTTAACTTTAAATTTATTTTGCGAGATTTATTCAAATAAAAAAAAAACAACCACAAATCTTCAAATTGCTGAAAATGCAGGCAACAAAAATGACACAAAACGCTACAATAAGCTTCATAGGTACGACTGTACCCACAGGCAAAAAATAAGAAACTTTAGAATTCTTGAAACTTAATACCTCAAAATAACGTAGTCCTATCGGCCTATGTATTGTATTGATTCTGAAAGGAGGCTTGTGCCTTGCAGTGGTACGAATATAGGTCGAAATCCAAAAAAAACAAGCGTCGACACACCTCGGGAAAATCCAGCTCTATATGTTTCCATTATTTTAAAGAACACGTTGTTTAGTGATATTTCCTTAGCTGTAAACATTTGATTGTTTACATGGAGCAGGTGGCCTTCAGTTTGTTACAAATGGTGGCCATTTACTCCAGCTTTCCGTCACTGCCATACACATTTATACTAGATATTATAAAATGAATCCAGTATATATAAGCTAGTGAAACAAAAAATATAAATAACTTGACACTTAAGTACAAGTTTCTAAGTATGCAGTCAAAAATCATCATATGTATAATGTGTATTGTACCTATCCCATTATTTTTGTTATATTTCTATGACATTCTTCATATTTTGTGAACAAATTGACATTTTAATTAGTTCATTATTTATTTGATAAAGAGTTAATTTTATTTCGTGTTTTACTGTTTATGCTTGGCACTTGGTGGTCTTTATCTGTGCATGCGAAACAGCTGCTAAAATTTGATTTGTTTCTCAATGTTTTTCTTCTGTTTAATATACCTAGCATCAATCTCCTGGAATTTAATAAAACGCTAGCTTGGATATTATAATATTAAGGTGCAATGTAGTTTGATAAATCACCTTAGTCGTAACTTTTATATATATTTTTTAATAAAGAGAATTTGCATTCTAGGTCAACGCTTGCTTTAAATATCTATGCACTGTAAATTAAAAACGTTAGTAAAACCCGTTTAATAAAAAATAGTGTGGAACTAAAGCCATTTTAGGGTTCCGTACCTAAAGGGTAACAAACGGAACCATACACTGTCTACCCCATGTCTACCCGTTTGTCCGTCTGTCCGTCACATGGCTGTTTCTCATGAACCGCTAGACGGCTGAACTTTATATATTGTAGGATATTGTCTCTACTAGAACAAATAATTTGTTGTTAGAGTTTTTGTAGTTTTGCAATTATTTGCGAAAATATTCTTGGACGCTACTTTGGATCTCAAATCTATTGAGAAAAAATTTTGCAAATGCACTAATCGAGTCTTCTGACTCCCGATCCGCTATAATATATTTATGATTAAAAATATCATTCTTAATACAATTTTATCCACTTATTTTGCCTTACTCACAATTTTGAAAGAAAAATTGACAAATAATTCAACGCTTTGTCTTAGATCTACCTCAGAATTTCTAGCCAGGAGTACAACGCTTACCTTACCCTTACCTTTCTTTACCTTAGCGCCATTAAAAACGCATTCCTGAAAAGTATTCCAAGACGTTCTGTTATTCAAAAGGAACAATCAGTTTTTGTTCAACTTCAACACGGTAACCGAAAACCAATTTTAATATTAAACCAGTAAGAGCTACAACGAAGTGAGGCAGTAGGTATTAAACAGCAATTAAGAGTAGACTGGTAAATTGTGTGAAAACTAGATCTGCAATAAGCCCATAGTGAAGTTTAGGAGAAAATAATGATGTTTGATAAAGTGTTCTCATAGAGTCGAGTCTAGATATTTTTTCTTCGGTCTAAAATGTATGAGATGATGCATGGCTATATGCACAATTGATTGATTAAGTTTGACGGCACACTCATAAAAATGATTTTTAGAATTTTCAATTGGGTTTCTGAAATATTTTGGATTTATTTTATCATCATCATCATCTCAGCCTATAACGTCTCACTGCTGGGCACAAGCCTCCTCTCAGAATGGGAGGGCTTGGGCCGTAGTTCCACGCGGGTTTTGCAGGTTTCCTCACGATGTTTTTCTTCACCGTAAAGCTCGTGGTCAGTTTCAAATGTAATCGCACATGAATTTTAGAAAAACTCAGAGGTGCGTGCCGGGGCTTGAACTCGGGGTGGGTTTAATTTATTTTATAGCACCTTGTATTTGTTTCCCAACGTCAATGCTTCTACACTCTCTACACTTTCACATTCCAATCCTGAATTTAAAACTTATATCAGTAATCTAACCATTCGCCCCGTCCGCTTTCACGATCTCTTTCTACCTTCATAGAAAACAGTTTGACAGAAAACCTTAGTCCAATTTGAATCCAAGTGCGTATGACATTATGGCCTCAGCTCATATTACCATCTTTATCTAGTGCCATGCCGCCGGCTGACTAGTATGGAGCTGTACCCACCATGTGGAGTGCGCCTATCTTTGTAGGTGCATCCGGTAGAACCCTGCCAAATCCCATTTAAACTTGGCGGTCGTTTTCGCAACATACATCGGCGATTCAAGTTTCGGAGCTAACGAGCATTAAAAAGTTTCACTCGAAAACAGCACAAAAAGTGTGATGTGTGGTGTGTGTGGTATTAAAAGCCTTCGCCGTTATATACAAATTTAGTCACCGGTAATAATCTTCTACCTATTTAAATAGTAACAGGTGGGACCGATTGATTGCCAGAAAACATGCAGCGTAAACCACTAAGTAGAGCTACAAACTTAAAATTTGGCAGATATTCTTTGAGGAATATAAAGGTGCATCAAGATGATATTTCGAAAATCTCGCGGAATAAAAAGCTTCCCAATATTTTAATTAGGTAAGTAAAAAAAAAGTTGGATTCTCATCTTAACAATTCTTTTTCGCGGAGTCTTTTTTGCGGATGATACTTCATAATCATAATTGAATTGTCGCGGCAGGTTGGTCGGCTTGGCATTAGGGGATTTAATTCAGTTAAATAAGAAATAAAAAGTAATATGCAATAAGAATGCATAAATACAATACAATTACTCTTTATTGTACTCTTTATTGTGTATTGTAATATTCGCGAATTGTAACAATTTATTGTGTATTTGATAAAGCGCGATTGTAATTTTCAATTATTGCATGACTAAACTTTGTTAGATTTAGGAGCCTGCTGTTTGTTTGCATTGCATCGGCCGGTGCTTGCCGTGCGGCTCGGCGCCGGCGCCGGTATGCGGGTGTGCGCGCATCTACCCCCTTGGCTAAAAATGTGTGCGCCGTGTCCGCGCCGATGCGCATTCCCGGCTGCTGCAATGTAGATAAGCTACCTACCCATAAATAGTAGCATGTATTTAAGTTTAATTAAAATCTCAATGTAAGTGAAGTTTATATATCTTCTTTTTGAGAAATAAATATTCTTAAACCTGATAATATTTTTTACACCAGTAACTTTTAAAAATGTCTTGTCTTATTTTAAATTTTTGTTAATTAAATGTTTCTGCTAAGTAATTCCAAATATTTTCTGACGCGCTGTAAAAAAGTATCTTCATTTAAATTTTTAAAATACCTGAGAGTATTTTGAGAGAAATCAAAAAAATTAAATTACGTCCAATCTTCCGGAGATAATTGAAACATCTCAGCAAACGTCCATCTAGTAAATAAATCAACGTGACATATTTCACGAAAATTTCAAATCAAAATTCACGTTACGTATATTCGAGAATGTCATTACTTTCTCGCTACGTCTAGGACAATATCGAAATTGAGAATATGAGAATTTCTAAGTCAGTCAGTCAGTTTATCTAAGTAGTGAGCTGTAATTTTAGTGATATTATATTACCTAATAAGTATAAAATCGTATTGGAAATGAACTAAATGGTTCAGTCTAGAGAATAAAGAACAAAATGACATGTAAATAAATAAATGTTATGTTTATTACTGACTAAAGTCGTACGTACGTTGTAGTTATTTTTATGGGTGGTGGTAATCTCTTACTTTATTAAGTAACTTTTTTTACTCAGACTCGATGAGCGTTAAGTACCTTTGAAAAGAAAAGTGTCTCAAATTTCCTATATACGAGTATTTAAGGCATGAAAGTTATTTGAAAATGACAACAAAAACTTTTTTTTATTTGAGCGCGTTATGAGAAAAAACAAGAAGTTCACTACAATTTTTAAACAGAAATTTCCACCTATGACAGCTCCTATAAAGTGAAATTTATTAAAGAGGCTTTATAATAATAATAATGAAGATTTTATGATGTCAAAATTAGGAAGGATACTGCACAGTATCCACAGGATAGGAAGTTTTCCAATGGAAGCAAATCAGCGACCGTAACACAAGAGTGAGTTAATATTCCATAGATTCATGTCACCTATTTATGTATATCACCTGCGGGTCTTCCCACGACATGTGCAGTATAATTACCAATTAAGCAATTATGTACAATTACTTCAAAGGACTATGACAAAAAGCTTAATTCCCTATTATCGTACAATTACGAGTATGTTAGGGATTTCATATTCAGGTAGTTATCCAAATTGAACTCAAAATTCCGCGTATATATGAAATGAATGAATTGAAATTGTTCAAGTTCAAGAGCTCAAATAAATGAATAACGTTTTAGTAAGATCCTACCTACTCAGAATTTTGTTCACTTATTTCTGATTTTTATGTTATGATTCCGTGAATTAAAAGGAAAATAGGAAACCTCGTTCTCCGTGTGTCTGTCAAGAAAACGCGCCAACTCTTTCCTCAAAGGACCGGCAACGCATCCGTTTTTCAATTTATCTTATGGGTATTCATTGACGGTGGTGATTATACTTTTCCAGATAACCCGCACGCTTGCTTGCTCTCTATCTTTTTTCACACCAAAATTATTAGTTTCTAGGACAATTAGAAGGTGTTGATCCCCCCCGGCAACTTGTGTGGAAACGTTTTTTAATGACTGTATCTTTTGATTAATTACGTTGACTTCTCTGAATTTATTTTTCCTGTTCCAAACGGTAACTGACCTGGGAATTTGATATTAATTTCAGCCTAAGTATAAAACTTCCACGCGTCCCTGTTAAAAAGAGTACTTATAAACGGACGGACGGACGAGACACAAAGTGATCTTATAAAGTTTCCGTTCTTGTCGACTGTGGTACGGAATTCTAAAAAAAGATCTAATACGGTTACTTTTTAGATTGTAACTGTTGCGCAATGTAACAAGTAGGGCACTGTATAAAATTACTTAATTCTGTAGTACTACCGTAATAAAAGACCTCTAAAATTCAAATTTCTCGCAATAAAACACATTTTACAACGTTATAGCGATTTTCGGTTCAACTAAATAGCACAGTACTTAACTCATAAACATCCTTTGCTGTAATTTTATGTATTTTACTGCTTTAATAAAGTGATTTAACCGTCCGGGTCTTCCCGTTACCAATTTAAGTTATTTACGAGAGATTAATGTAATACTATTGGAGATTGTTTAAGTTCCCATTCAGTTATTTGAGTATCTGTTCACTTTATTAAGTTCAATTTTATTACCTTATTTACTAGCTTTCGATATTGTATACGATTTTCTTATTTAATTAATGGCCATTCGGTTTTAACTTTGCTTTGGTAAATAAATAAATAAATAAATATCACGGGACAATTCACACCAATTGACCTTAGTCCCAAAGTAAGCTTAGCAAAGCTTGTGTTATGGGTACTAAGCAACGGATAAATATAATTATATAGATAGATACATACTTATATACATAGTAAACACCCAAGACCCGAGAACAAACATTCATATTTTTCATACAAATATCTGCCCCGACACGGGAATCGAACCCGGACCTCAAGCTTCGTAGTCAGGTTCTCTAACCACTAGGCCATCTGGTCGTCAGGTCACAAATTGCAGTGAAAATATGGCCCGTCTAGGAGCCCCGTAGAACGATTTTTTTACAAACTTTTTTAGTTTCACCTGTCCCGTTGTCTACCTGTTTATTTGTCTGTCTGTAGTCAAATCTTGGAAGTTAAATTTGACCAACTTCCAATAGTCAGATTGACTTGAAATTCGGAATACTAATGTAACTTGCGTGACAATACAATAATCTGGTAGTGACATCCTAATAGTCTGACCAGGATCGTCTCCACAGGACAGAACTCTTCATCGGTTAATAGCATCGACTTGAAATTTGGTATGCAAATGTAATTCGGGTTACAATGCAAGTAAAATCGACAAAAGTTATACAGTCAGCAAAAAGCTTGTATTAAAAATGATTTTTTTACGAAAAACTTCCTAAATTGTAAGTATCTACCTCAAGATCGTTATAAAACTAACCCATTCTAACCTATAGGGTTCTAAAGAACACTCCTGAAATATGAATAGTTTTAGTTTTAGAAAAAAAATCGTTTGTCAATATAAATCAGGAAATTATTCAACTGGGAAAAATAAGTTATCAGCATTATGTGAGTGGAAATGCGAACAGGTTATTTCGCTGTTATTTATGAAACCGCACGAGAGATGACATAAACAGACGTCACAGGAAGTGACACGGTGACGTGACGTGAGACTGCGCGACGTCTTCCAACGTGGGTGTGTATAAACATTCGCGATGTAGCGTCATGACCACACATAAAGCTAAAAGTAGCTCTATCCCACTTTATGCTTGATGTCACTTTTGTGCTTTCATTTCACTCACTGACTGATTCGCGCTGTCATCGTTCATCCACCATTACCTCTCATATATTATTTCGTTTTCTAGCATTTTTTTTACCATACAGTACAACGGCAAAACCTACGAGTATTAGACACTGGCAAAATTGTCCTCCAATGGACAGAGCTATATTTTTCTAAAAAAACCAACCACTTTATGCTGTATCTTTTAGGTATACAATTTTCAATGTTACAGTAACTTTTTTCTGAAACTATCTTCATGATGATAGCAACATTTTTTTTTAAATTATTTTTTATCTTAAACTCCATTAAGTATATTGATACTTAATCATATCTATTACTTAAGCTTTTGTAGGACATATTTGAAAAAAAAACCGGCCAAGTGCGAGTCTGATTCGCGCACGAAGGTTTCCGTACCATTATATAAACAACATTAGACATTAGCAAAAAATGTTGTATGGAAGCCCCCCTTCAATATTTATTTTATTCTGTTTTTATTATTTCGTCACAAAAAAAACTAGTACTTACCTCAAAATAGATAATATTCTGAGTGAACTTTATGAACATTATGTCAAGGTTCAATTTTGTTGACATACTAATTTTAGATACGAATTTTTTTCAAAGTAGTGACGATTTGCTGTTATAGAGGCAACACAAAAACATCATCTGTGAAAATGTCTAGCTATCACTGTTCATGAGATACAGCCTGCTGATAGACAGACAGACGGACAGTGGAGTCTTAGTAATAGCGTCCCGTTTTTACCCTTTGGATCCTAAAAGTCATGAACGCACTCACCTATGAAAAAGATTATCCAACAGGGTCGAAACTAATAGCACCGTTCATGACTTGCCTTATAATCGTGAACTTAGTTTAATTTTATTCAAAAATACCGCACACGTACATTCCAGTCTTATTTCACCAATCGAACGATAAACAGTTCCAGTCAGCGAGGTTACGTGTAGAAAGCCTTCAGCTGCAATCGCTTGCTTCGAAGTTTCGATTGGCATGGGCGCGGACGGTATTGACCGGACGCTGTCCACAATTGTAGGACGTGAGCAAAATCTGAGGTCGAGTTTAAAATAAGTGTTCCGTTTTCAAAAAAAAAAAAATAAAGGGAAAAATTTCCATCCATATCACAACGTCATGCAGTCGCTTAATAAATTTAAGTAGCGGTATTTTTAAACGCTCGCTCGTTTATCCCCGCAAGGGATAACAGATGCTTGTGTTCCAGGGCTTAAATCGCTAACACACGCGTTAAGCCAAAAGTCAATAAATTAACCCCCACCATGCACAGTCGCCATTTATCGCTTTAAATGAAACGTAAACATGTGTGAAAAACGTGGACGGTTTCCCTCGTGTTTTTTTTGCAAAATTCAGCCCTGAGCATCTGTGTGTTTGAATAATAAATGTGAAAAAGCCTCTTGTCTTGTCAATCTCTTAAGTAGAAGTAATGTTATTGAATGAGTTAATCGGTTTAACTTCACTGGCCGGTCACTTAGAGAGGATGGGAGAGGATCGTACGGCCATAAAAGGCATTTGACGACTGAGCGGGACCTCACCAAGTTGAAAAACCCAGGTATCGCTCGATCGATTAAGACTTATGCGCACTACATGTGCCCGACTGGCATCTGATCGTACAGAATGGGGACTATTGGGGACAGGGGAAAACTTAGGCCGTATCGCCTAACGTGTCTGACTCGCGATCGCAATCAAATGACAGTTTTTGTACGCGAAATCTGTCGATGGCGATCGCGAGCGCCAGAAACTTTAGACAATACGGTCTCTGCATGGTGTCGAAACTCAAGATCCACTTTGATCCTGCGCATTAAGTATAGCCAAATGTGAGCCCGACTCGCACCCTTCGTACAACTTAAAAAAAATCACAAATTACAGAAAAATCACAAATTCGGGTTTTGTTCCACGTACCATCAGCCAAATAAGTGGTCTATCAATTTTTAAACAAGTTCCTATCAAATTAATATGTCACTAAAGTCGAACTTTCAAGTTGACAGACACGTCTATTGGCATTATTGTTTTATGAAATGCAAACGATTATCAACTTTAGCGTGGTAGGCCGCATATTTGGCTGATGGTGCCTTGATTTTAGAGCAGCTCGATAGCAGCTCAGTAGTAGTGGGCAACTTGTTAGGAAGAGGGTAGATCGGTTACGTACGATTTATTTTTCTGACTGACAGTTATACCAACATACCCGCAATTCTCCAGTCGTCTCGTGATCATGGCGCATGCAACTGTGCCGAAATATTGAGCTGCTCCGAAATCAAGGAAACAAAACCCGAATTTAATTCATAAGCTTGAAGCTTGAGGTCCGGGTTCGATTCCCGTGTCGGGGCAGATATTTGTATGAAAAATACGAATGTTTGTTCTTGGGTCTTGGGTGTTTAATATGTATTTAAGTATGTATCTATCTATAAGTATAATTATATTTATCCGTTGCTTAGTAGGTACTCATAACACAAGCTTTGGTTAGCTTACTTTGGGACTAGGTCATTTGGTGTGAATTGTCCCGTGATATTTATTTTATAAAATTATTAATGACCACGATCACAGTTAGACAGACAGAGTGGTCGTATCAGTTCAGTCGTCGTAGACAAACAAAACACGGTATGCGATATGGAAGATCTAAACTCGTGACACAGACACACTGTCACACAACACCATAAGTCCATGTACTCGTACCTACTGCGGACGGCAACAGGCAGCTACGGTTCGTCACAACTATATCGATTCGACAGTGTCAAAACCCTCATGAACCCAGGCTGCAATTAAATTATTAGCCACCATTAATTAACGATGTAGAGCAGTGGTTCTTAACCTCTGGTCCGCGGACCCCTGGGGGCGTGCGTGGTCAAGTCCCGGCGCCTACATATATTAAACGAAAATTAAAAATTAGTAGCAACCATCTTTGTCCACCTTTGAAAAATATTGCATATCGCTGGTTAAATGGCATATCAATCCTTTCTTTTAGTTTTGTGGGAAATATCCACGTACCCACGGAAACGTTGCCAAGCACGCTCCACGGCAGACAGGAATATTATATGAGTGCAACTTAACTTGCTCCATTCGCAACGCTCAAGCTGGAAACACGGACGTGATTTATAAATACTCGCATTATTATAAAACAGAATGCTTCTATCCACTCTGTCTGTAAGAAGTGAAGGGTTATAGCGACAGCAAATAATAATGTCGGGAAAGGAATACCTGATCTGAAACGTGAATTGATGCGTTATTTTTACTAAAAACAGCAGAGCCAAAAAGAAGTTATAATTTTATACGTAGAAGTCAGTGTTTATAATTATATTTATATGTGTTTTGCTGTAGAGCGTAGAACTATTCGCCCGATTGTTATGAATGTTAGTCAATTCGTTATTGCGGTCCTGCACGGAAAAAAGGAATTCTTTGACCAAGAATATTCTCATAGTCTCTGGAATATTGTTTAAATCCAAGTTATTATTTTCTTTAAGTAAGATAATAGTTTTAACCCAAGACGTAATGTCTTCATCCAATACAATATGGCGTCCGGCTATAAACGAAATATTATTGTCTTGACCAAGGGTATATTTTCTTAATCTAAGACATCCCTTTTTTCCGTGTGGTGTAAACCATTATGACGCTCTTCTCGTCCAAAAAAAAACCTAAACTCAGTAGCATCCTTTAATTTTGTTGTACCTAATTGCGGATATTAACAAAAGTTCACTATATTTCACACGTATATATACGTCGAAAGTTTTCGACTACGGTCCGCATGGCATCGGTTACACGTTCGTTCTGGTATCTGTTCAGTTCATCATTCTGGTCAGAAAGATGACAGAATTACCGTATCAGACCGATGGATGGATAATATTCATCAATTCTTGAACTGGATTTCAAAGGCAACAGAGAGTTAAATTATTATTATTCGTCAATTCACTGTTTCACTGTTTGTTGTATTGTTTATTTTTGTAAAACGTATGTAGTCCTGATGGTCCCAAAGGAAGACTAGCGCACAGCGGTATTATGCTGATTTGGGACCATTTCGTCACGAATAAATGTTTTTTTTCTTTCTTTCCTTTAATAAGATGTGAATAACAGAAAACCAAGATGATGGGACTGAAATGACGCCAGAATGAGTGTGTAACCAAAGTCTCCAAACAAAAATAAATAGTAGACACTAAAAACTACCAGTAAGTATAGTCTTCGTACCTAGCTTAACGGTTCCACAACCCTAATTGACATCTGAATCATGGGAGACCTTCCGTTAACTCGATCAGTAATTAAAGTTTTGGTTCAATTGTTAATGTTATGGGAGCACGTTCAGTTTCGGGTTGTCATGTTTTGATAGGCTGGTTTGTTAAGGGCTAAGTATATCTTCGGAGAACGTAAGGGATTGAGTAAGTTCTGTTATTTATTTCTTTCGTTAAAATGTTCACACTAAATCTTACTCTTAAAAATTGTGCGTGCGTTTGTATTCGAGAAAGAGGCAGAGCTTCCATAATTCCCAATGTGCTACAATGTCAGGTCAGTCCTTCGCGTATACATAGACTACTTTTACTCTGGTATCCTCGCATTAATCCTACTAAACTAACTAACTACTAACTAATTTGGCTCAGGGACCCAAAGAGGGTCTTGGCCTCCGAAACGAGAGCACGCCATCTGTCCCGATCGTGCGCAGCCTCTTGCCAGTCGTCGTCGTCGTCCTACTAGTCCTACTAATATTATAAATGTGAAAGTTTGTGAGTGAGTGAGTAAGTGAGTGAGTGAGTTTGTGAGTAAGTGAGTATGTTTGTTACTTCTTCACGCTGAAACGGCTGGACGGATTTTGATTAAATTTGGCAAAAAGTTAGTTTATAAAGTTGGATTAAAACATAATAGAAAATAATAATAGAAACGTTTATTCGCTAATTCGAAAATACATATTATAAGTAAGTACACAAAATAAAACAACCATAAAATAAATATTAACGACAGTATTTGCGAAATCGCGAAACGGTCTCAGCTCAGCATAGTGTTGGCCGTAGAGGCCAACGCTGGTCTTCCGCTGAGACCGCTTGGCGACTTCACGGAAGGCGACATAAATTCAAAAGTAAATCTAAAAAGAAACAAATAGAAAGTAAAATAATTTAAATAACAATAATGAAAACAAACAGAACGCAAAACCAGACAAAAGACACGTGCACAAGAATAAATTATAAACATCACAGTAAAAGAAAGAGACGACACACCACTCAACCATCCATAGACCACAGACGTCGATATGCACAATCTGCCAACTGTCATGTCATATCCCATCTGTGGCCTATGCCGAATGTCAGTGTCACTGAACAGACTGGCTACTGCTTTAGATACCTACTGTGCTTGACTAACCTTAAAAACTAATATTTAAAGACAAAAGACAAGTGTTAATAAATACTTGAAACAAATTGAAAAATAAGACTCAAAAGCCGTTAAGTGTCTGCACCTAACATCATTCAAAGGCTCATGACTTCAAAAACAGCTACATCCGCTCCGATGCAAATGGGACAAAAACTCGAGGTATGTACCTATTCCATTTGAGGCAAGAAATTCGATTAACAAAACATACTCAGATTGCACTCGTATCATGGCTCTGCATCTCCTGAATCATTTGGTGTTCAAACATCATTTTTTTTAGCTTTAATTTAAAATTTTGTATGCATTTTAGGTCTCGGATTGGGGGCGGAATATTGTTCCAGCATTTCGTGGCTGCATACCTGAAACTGCCACGAAAAGCAGCTGTTTTGTGGCGAGGCATAAGCAGTTGTGTGGCACGCTTCCGCTCTCCACTTGACCTCAGGCAAGACGATAATGTGAGTTTGTTTACAAGATACATTGGAGCTCTGTGCTTAAGTACGTCAAAAAGTAAACAAGCCAAATGAAGTTTACGTCGGTGATGCATTTTGAGCATTATGTGTTTATTTAGAAAAGGAGTTACATGAGCCCTTAACGGAATATTAAAACAGAAGCGTGAACAGGCATTTTGGACTCTCTGGATTAGTTTTTTAGTTTTTGCCAGCAAACGCGGTCCATACACCACATCCATGTAATTTAATTTCGATAGCACCAGTGACTCCACTAGCTGTATTCTCAACTTCTCACTTAAGAAAGCCCTAGCTTTATACAGCACTTTTATCTTATAGAAACAGTTTTGTACTGTGTTGGCAATATGCTTCTCATATCGCAATTCGCTATCAATTAAAAGACCCAGATTGCGTGCCTCATACACCCGCTCTATACTTTTATCCAGTACTTTAACGTCTACAGTGTATCTCAGAGCAGACAACTGTTGCTTACTGCCGATAACTATGTATTTGGTCTTTGTAGGATTGAGAAGTAGTGAGTTGTTTGACGCCCAAGTAGCTATCCTAGCAAGGTCCTCGTTTAGTTTTCTTACTGCTGCGTCAGCCTCTGTTGGCTTACAAGAGATATAGATTTGTATGTCGTCAGCATATATATGGTACCTGGCATTAGTAATTTGCGTTTTTATGTCAGCCAAATACAAAATAAACAAAATTGGGCCGAGGATGGAACCTTGCGGTACGCCTCTTTTTACTTCCACATTATCTGAAATTTGTGAGGAACCATCACTACGAGTCACATTTACGTACTGGAATCGATTGCTAAGGTAGCTGTCAAACCAACGCAATGAATTACTATCAAACCCATAATAACTCAGTTTAGACAATAACAAGCTTATATTTAAAGAATCGAATGCCCTTGAGAAGTCTAGCAGTACCAAAAATGTGCACATTCCCTCATCCTGCGCACAGATTATGTTATCGGTGATATCCAATAGTGCGGTCACAGTACTCCTCCCTTTTCTGAAGCCTGACTGGAACTCCGGCAGAATTTCATTTCTCTCCAAATAATTGGTTAGTTGCATACATACAACCTTCTCTAGTACTTTAGAGAAGCAGGGCAAAATGCTGACAGGTCTGAGTTCTTTCAAATCTGTGGGATTTTTAGTTTTTGGCAAAGGTCGCACAGATGCTATTTTCCATACATCTGGGACTATAGATGTAGTTATTGATTTATTTATTATTTTAGTAATTATGTCTAGTGTGTATGGTAATGTCATGATTATCATATTTAAATTAATGCCATCATAACCTTCTGCATTTGTTTTTAAACTTTTAATAATTTGTGTAACTTTGTCTATACTAACTGTTTCCATTTTAAAATTATTATTACTAAACCTAAAAAATTCAAAATATGTCAATTGCGAAATAGTGATGTCTCTGGTACATGGTAATTTAAGGAAGTGATTGTTTATTACATTTGGGTCATTGAAATTGGAAGGTAATTCTGTGTCACTTTTAGGTAATAAGGTAGATTTGAGGTTATTCCAAAGGGTCTTAGGGACATGTATTTTACTATTAATTTCCTTTTTAAAATAAGCAATTTTTTCTGTGTAAAGTGCCCTATTTACTATGGATTTCAAAGACCTATAATACTGTTTTTTACTGTCAGATTTTGTCCTGTGATACTGAGATAAGGCCTTGTCTCGCAACTCCATCATTAGCTTTACTGTATCTGTGATCCAGGGATATGATTTATGCCTGATTACTACTGACTTCACAGGTGCAAAATGATCAAATAATGTTACCATGCGGTGGTTGAGACTGCTAACCATAACATTGACATTACCACATAGGCTCCAGTCCTCCCTCTGTAAACTCAGGTCAAAGTTTTTTGTTGTTATATTTTTTAATGCTCTGTAAGTTATAGTGTATGGCTTAGGCCTCTCATATCGAATATTTAGTTCACACACAATAAGGCAGTGACCATAAAGGGAGCCTCCAACATGTTCAACCATTATGTCTTTAGCTGTCAAGTCCGTACATACTACATCCAACAGTGTCTGGCTGGTCTCTGTAAAATGTGTAGGCTTTGTTATCAATTGAGATAGATTAAAAGTAGACAAGAACGTATGTAACTTTGAAATTTTACTATCCATTTTACCCAATAAATTAATGTTAAAATCTCCCAATAATATAATGTGGTCATATTCAGGTATAGAGCTAATAGAGTCACTGAGAGCATCAAAGAATAAGTCAGAATTCATCCATGGCGGACGATATGCAGTACCTATCACTATTTTCTTTCCGTTAAGGGTGCATGTGACCCACATCTGCTCAACCAACCTGTGTGCAGGGTCGACCGGGTGAGGCCAGGTGCGAAATTTCATAATACAGTCTGTATAGTACCCGACTCCTCCTCCACGTGATCGTTCGCCTTGTGGTCGCGGACTATGTCGGAACCGGTAGCCTGGTATCACGGCTGCACGCCCATCCTCCCCCGCTCTGATCCATGTTTCATTTATTGCCAATAATGCCAAGTTATGCCGTGCACACAATACAGCAATGTTATCGTGATTTGTACACAAAGAACCTGCATTATACAAACCAACTTTTAATTGCTTTTTATGCATTATCTTTATTTGAAATTACACACATTTGTATACACGCTATAACAATAAACAATATGAAGTAGTGATAATAGTGTAAATAGCATATCAATGAATAGTAATAGTATATCTTATTTAAATAACATTCCAATCCAGCTATATGTATAGATAAATTGTATATAGAATTAAGCCTGTAATTTATATATTTGTATATAGTGTTTGTCGTAATATGCATTCCTGTATTGTATATTTGGTTTAGTCCCTTTTGCTTAGTTGTATATGTTTTCATTGCACATGAATAAATGATATGATACAATTTAATTTGTTTGTTTATTTCCTGTACAAACCGAGTCTGAGCCAAAAACCCTTTCCAGGTCTGCATCGGAGCGGAGGCAAAAGGCCTGCTTGCCTTCACCCTGCCGGGCGTAGATACGGCCTCGCCTAGTCCAGGAGAACCGCCACTGGCATCTGTGACACTCCTCCCTTACTCGGTGGAACAGCTGGCGGTTCACTCGTGTCAGCCGCTCGTTGACGTAGACTCGGCGGGGCGGCCCCGCCTGCCCCACGTCGGCCGAGCTGACGTTGCGGCGCACGCGCGCCGCGCGCAGCAAGTCGTCCCGCAGCTGGCGGCGCGTTAGACGCACCACGACGCGGCGCGCCCGTCCCGCCGCCGCCGCCGCCGTCGGCGCGCCCACTCGCTCCGCGAACACCACGTCGCGCGGCTCGAGGGTCACGCCCAGCTTGGCGGCGAGCACGGTGACTGTGTGCACGACGTTCTCTCCCGGCTCCTCCGGCAGCTGCCCGATGTCGAGGTCGGCCAGCAGCGCGTCCTGGTCGCGGTCGTTGAGCTCGAGCTGCAGGCGTTCCACGGTCTGTTGCAGCTGCTCTACGTCGCCGCCGCGCGGCGCCACCTCCGCCTCCCTGCTCTCGACCGCGTCCAGTCGCCGCTCGATCTCGTCCATCCGCTCCCCCATACTCTTGAGGGAGGCCCGGATCTCAGCGCGGAATTCGCGCTGCTCGGCGATATATTCCGCCATCTCTCTGCGCAGCGCCGCGACCTCAGTCTCCCCGCCCGAGGGGGGAGTGGGGGCCCCCGCCGGAGCCGCAGCCGCAGCCGGCGACCCGCTGGCTCCCTTCCCCGGTGTGCTGTTGTTATCGGCCCTTTTCGGCTTGCTTTTACATTCGGGGCAAACCCAGTCCCTCGCAACAGCCATTCCATCAGGCACCGCCACACAGCCCTTGTGGTATTTACACTGGCAAAGCGTACAGGCAGCGACACCTGTTGTCGGGAGGAATTTTCCACAAACAGTACACTTTGCCATGTCTACTAATTATTGCTAAATATTGTTCCTGATAATTATTAATATTATAATTTAAAAATTGATAAAATACAGTTTGTTTTTATTTATAGTTCTACCCACTTGCACAATAATCAAACGCGATCAATATTAATTGTATCTTTTTAATGTGTAGCACTATGTTGTGGTCTGCGAACACTCTCACTCCGCTATCCGACACTAGGGGGCACACTCGCGACGCGAAAAACCTCGTATTTTCTTAACAATGAATTTAATTGCGTTCCGATAACACGACCGTGTACAGATGTATCGCCGTCCGTGACGTCACTCAAACATAGACGAACATAGGATACTTTTTATCCGATATTTCCACGGGATAGGGATAAAATCTTAAATAACAACCGCTGGGCTTAAAGTCATGAAATTTGGTATGTAGGTAGCTGGACGTATTTTATAACACATAGGCTATTTTTATTCCAATATTCCCACGGGATAGAAATAAAATCTTGAAATAATAACGCTGGGCTTAGAGTCTCGAAATTTGGTACGTATATAGCTGGACATCTGGAATAACACATAGGCTACTTTTTATTCCGATATTCCCACGGGATAGGGATAAAATCTCGAAATAACAACCGCTGGGTTTAGAGTCATGAAATTTGGCATAGTTGTTATAATATAACATCAATGAAAACCACGAGAATTTAATTAAATCCCGGAATTTCAATTCAACTACTGATTTACGCATGCGAAGCCGCGGGTAAACGCTAGTTGAACATAAATAACTTTAATATATTTTGCATTAAAAAACATGTTTTCAAGTAGGCCGATAGGACTACGTTATTTTGAGGTATTAAGTTTCAAGAATTCTAAAGTTTCTTATTTTTTGCCTGTGGGTACAGTCGTACCTATGAAGCTTATTGTAGCGTTTTGTGTCATTTTTGTTGCCTGCATTTTCAGCAATTTGAAGATTTGTGGTTGTTTTTTTTTTATTTGAATAAATCTCGCAAAATAAATTTAAAGTTAAAAATAATTATGGCATCATATCTAGGATAGCCTGTGGAGTATGTAATTTGTGTCATTTTCGTCCAGTGCAAACTGTTATATGGACAGTATGTAAAAATGGTGTGAAAAAAAAATTACAGTTTATGAAATATTTATTTCCTATTTCAGATTACTTACATACGCCTATAAAAAAAAGTTGTGCCAAATTAGACCACGCAATTTTAAGATTTTAAATTATTTTGTTTTCTTAACCTACAAACGCTTCAAAAAAATATTATAGTCATTAGAGTTCACATATTTTATATCATAAATGCATGATAAATCGACATTGTAAATTTGTGTCATTTTCGCCCACGATATTTAAACGAATAAAACATAAAAACAAATGGTTGCGGTCGAAACGGGTCGCACGGTCAAGCGGCGGGGCGACGGGAGGCATAAGCACGCAAACACGTTCGTTCGGTACGATTTCATCTATGGGAAGCATTCATATTAGATAATACAAGTACTGTCGTCGCATGTAAGTAGGCAATTGCTGGCTGAGTATGAGTATTAAACGCGAGTATGAGTATTCCAGCCGAGACTAATATAAACATTTTCTCAAAATGTATTACGATATTTAATTTTATATCAAAATTGCAGGTGTATTTTTCCTCTGAAAACACCACGAGCTGTTTCACACACATTAAAAAAAGTCCGAGGTTCTAACAAAATAACTGATACCTAATGGGTAGGTATCAGTTGTTTTGTTTTGTTATTTTGATTTGCTAGATGTTTTTTTTTCTGGAACCAGATTGAATTGGCTGTAGGTACAGCAGGGCTACTGCGAAACTCAAAACTCGAAGTTCGTATCGTACTGTCCCTCTCGCTCTCGTATTAAATACTGTAAGTGTCAGAGGGACCGCACGACACGAACTTCAAGTTTCGAGTTTCGTAATAGCCCTGACTCGTGCCAACTTAGATATTACCGTGACCAAGTTTGAGACTTGATAATAATAAAATTTAAATGCGACATTGTTGTCGAGTATAGCGATCCTGCAATGTTTTTAACTCTTTCCTTTTTTTTTCGCTGGCCTTAAACTATGTACTTCGCCTATTATATAACTTAATGAGTATTGAATTGACTGACTTTTATCTCCGCTACGTAATAAACAAATTGCATAACTTTATTTTTTTGCATACTCTGAATGTAGTACATATTCAAATAATTAAGTATGTAAATAATAGGTACATTAATTTAAGAATCAAAAGGCTGATAGTTATATATAAAAAAGGTTGCCTGGAAGCTTAGAGCAACCCGGGCGGAAGGGAGTAGCCATTCGACGCGTTCCTCTCTGTCAAAGTACAAGCCCAATTGGGCATACGAATTTTATAAAATAAGGCGCGCTCGGATTTCAAACTATTAGACCGAATCGAGAAGCGCGAGTGAACGCGGCGGTGCTAAAAATACCGAATTGTTCAGTTTCCTGCTGTAAAACGAGATCTGGGACATCAAGCTTGCAAAATTATAGTGTTACATTTCACATGGAAGTAAATTGTTATCGTATTATTGCTATTTAATTACATTTAAACAACAAAGACGTACATTATTGTCGGATTCGTTTACCAACATCGAGTCCTAGCGGTACAAATTTCGGATCGGTCAAGCGATAAATCGCATAAGCGATAAAGCGATGACTTAATGATGTTACTGTCAATGTGTTAGTTTGGAGTCATCTGTAAACGAATTATTAGTGTATTGTTGGGTTATTTATGTGTTAACGTCGTCATTACAGTCAGTTGGCAGTTTTGTTTTTGCATCTAAATAAGCCGAACTGCACTTGTATGCACATTTCCCCCGCAACAAACGCCAGAACTATTTTAAAGGTAATCTACCGCTAAGGTTGCTCCCTTCCGGTAGGAAGCCCGCGTTGCTCTAAGCCTGGAAGAGATCGTTCTTAAGCGATAAGGCCGCCTGTTGTTTACCCTTGTCATTTTCATTCTGTGTACCTGTTCTGTATCGCTTACTATTTTTGGTGTACAATAAAGAGTCATTGTATTGTATTGTATTTTATATAAAAATTTAGAAATGGTATGTTAGTCGACAAAACTAATGTTAACTTTAACTGATTGGCATTAAGTTCGAAAATTCTAATGATCGAAATTTGACGTGGATCCTGCTTATGACGCTAAAGTCGGATTTGTATTTATCTGTCGTGTCGTGTCGTGTCGTCACGCATATATATAGTTAATTTAAATCGATATCTATATCTATAAGTATCCCAAATTTCAGCTAATGCTACCCAGCCGTTAAAGCATGATTGAGTAACAAA
This sequence comes from Choristoneura fumiferana, assembly GCF_025370935.1. Lineage (NCBI taxonomy): Eukaryota > Metazoa > Arthropoda > Insecta > Lepidoptera > Tortricidae > Choristoneura > Choristoneura fumiferana. The sequence continues at coordinate 24,792 of NW_027413027.1, forward strand.
CATCAAGATATACAAACTTTCGCATATATTATATTAGTAGGATGTAAATCTAGCCCCTAAGCCCCTTCTCTCTCACTCGAACTTAAAGAAAGATGGATATCTTGTATCTTGGGTGTCTTGTATGGCCTTGTATGCCCAGCTCTAAAACCTGGCTATCGCGTCACTGCATATCTAAAATAGCAGCGCTTAGCGTCAACAATCCTACCGGTGTGAAGTTAGCGGCCGATTATAACGCAACCAAATTAAGAAGTTTAAGTTATTATTTGCATTTGTGTGTTCATAAGAGTGACAAAAACACAATAACTAGCTTATATTCAGGGAGAAGTATTCAACCTGAACGTCTGGTGAAGCAAGAAAATTATTGCCAGCTACACCATATGAAAAAAAAAACACCAACATGGAAATGAGAACCTCTTCAAATCTTTCCATAAAATAACACTGGACACTAAAAGCTTTATATAAAAGCTGCAACTGTTAACTAACCTCATCTAGTCTAGGAGCCACATCCATTTTGGAAACGGGAACTCTCCGGTTTTTTGTGGCATGTTATTACGCACGCTGAGAGCTTTCGATCAACGCTTCAAATGTCCAGTAACCTCGTTTCGTTTTGATGAAAAGGTAGAATTAAAGCTAGCGGCCGATAAAAAAACTAAAATAAAAATAAAAAACAATTTGAAAATGCATTTCATCCAGAAATTTTAATAAGATGATTATGCATTTAAAAAAGCTTTCAATCAAATCCGAAACTGCCCATAACCAACATCTAGTACGGGAGCTACGCCCGAATAAAAGTAGGCGTAGTGCGTAATAATATGCCAGAAAAAAAACTGGAGAGGTTCGCATTTCTAACAAGTTGTTATTCTCATTTTATTACAAAAAAAAATACGCCAGTTTCTTTAAATCGGGTGTGGCTCCTAAACTAGATGAGGTTAGTAAATTCTTGCAGCTTTGTATCCCGTATTGGAAAGACTTAAAGACTTAAAGAGGTTCGCATTTCCAAGTTGGTCGTTTTGTCATATTACTGCAAAATTTTTCGGCCGCCTACTTTATTCGGGCGTAACTCCCGTACTAGGCTTTGGTTATGGCAGTTTCAGATTTGATGGAATCTTTTCAAATGCATAATCGTATTAATAAAATATCTGGAAGGAACACGTTTCTAATCAATGTTTTTTTTTTTTTGTTGTGATTATTTTCGGCCGCTAACTTTAAATCTACCTTTTCTTCAAAACTAAAATGAGGTTACTGGACACTTGAAGCGTTGATCGAAAGCTCTCAACGTGCGTAATAACATGCCACAAAATACTGGAGAGGTTCGTATTTGCTATTTGCAACATGTCGTTTTTCTCATTTTATTACAAAAAAAAATACACCGCTTTCATTAAATCGGGCGTGGCTCCTAGACTAGTTGAGGTTAGTTAGCAGTTGCAGCTTTAGTAGAAAGCATTTAGTATCCAGTGTTATTTTATGGAAAGACCTGAAGAGGTTCGCATTTCCATGTTGGTGTTTTTTTTTTTTTCATTTTAGTTTCGAAGTTTTATATGCTGCTTGTTTTAATCTGGTGTAGCTGGCAATAATTCTCTTGCTTCACCAGACGTTCAGGTTGAATACTTGTCCATAAATATAAACTTGTTTGTGTCATACTAACTACTAAATATAAACTAGTTTGTATCATATATCAACTAGTGTGTGTGTGTTTTTGTCAGACCTCACAAATGCAAATAAAACCTCAAACTTCTTAATTGGGTTGGGTTATAATCGGCTGCTAACTTTTGGCCGCTTACTTCACACCGGTATCTGGTAGTAACATCTTGGTAAAGCAGCCAGGAGCGTCTCCTCAGAAGGGAACGCCTCAGTGATTAATGACATCGATTTGAAATTTGGTACGGAAGTGTTGTTTAGATACAATGAAATTACAGTCAACCAAAAGTAATCAGCAAAAAAAACTAAAACTTATTAGGTAGGTATCTCGTAAAAATTGCCATGGGATAGGCATAAAATCTCGAAATGACAAGCGCTAGACTTAAATTCATAAAATTTTGCACAGCTGTTTTTAATACAAAGTCAATGATAATTATGATGTAATTTTTGGATTACCCATGAGAATTCAGTAAAATCTCGAAATCAATTAAACTGTCAGATTACGCGTGCGAAGCCGCGGGTAATATAAACAAACGAACGCTGCCAGCCGGCGCTCAAGCACCCGATGTACTCTTCCCGCGCTCGCCATTCGCGCGAAGTACGTTTCGTGGTAGTTTTTTTTCAAATAATGAGAATCCGTGGATGAAAATGACACAAATTATGAATAGTGTTTTTTTACACCGTTAATAATCAAAACACATAAACTCTAACAACTTGAATTTTCTTTTGTGGGTTTTACAGGGTATTGTATTAAAAAAAATTAATATCTATAAATATCGTGGATGAATTTGACACAAAATATTTTGGATAACAGATATCGGTATTTTAAAACGTCTGACATCTTTTTAACAAACTGTAATATTCTTTTAGAGTTAGTTGGGCGAAATGTTAGGTACTGGTTAAAAATCAGGATTCCCGTGGATGGATATGACACAAAATGCCTATGTACATCAGTTACTGCTCAGATATTAATAAGAAAGTAAAATTTTCGTCTTTAATTTTTTTTTCGTCCAATACTAATGGAAAACACTAATACCTAAATTTCTACTTATGCAGGCACCCAAAATGACACAATTTTTTGTATTAGGTTGGCAAATGCTCCGGAAGCTATATGCGAAAAAATAAACAACTTTAATATTTTTGAAGCCTCAAAACGTAGTCCTACGGGTCTAAAGTTAAAATACATAAAACACTGCGTTTAGCAAATACGAGTATGCTAAAAACACGTACATTTTCAAAAGTCACTTGCATTGTGAACATTACGGGCGTAATTTCGTAGAAACTAGATTTACGTAAGGAGACGGACAAATTGGATCAGACTGTAGCGCTAGTTGCAACAAATTGCATTACACTCTATGCAATAAAATATTCAATTCGTTTAATCTTAACAAACATCATCATCCGTCAGACAATGTGGAATCCTTTAGCATATTTACCTATAATACTTAGCAGCCATGATTGTTAAAGTTTAGAAGAATTGTTTATGATACCGACTACAAACCATTTGGGCGTACAAACAAACTAACTCTGCTTCTACTTTCTTTCTCTTTTTGCTTCAATATAAATATGATAATAAATAGGACTCTTTAAAAAAGGGAAAGATAAATAAAACTGGCACTTTACAAGTATCTTAAGCTTATGATCCGACCGATTTCGGCCATGGCGACCACTTCGACTAATTGTAATGTGTGATCAATAACTGTGGCACGTTTTCAAACCGAAAGATATACCTACCTACTTAGTGAATGAAAATTATTTTAAGAAGAACTTTTTCTATCAAAAAATAAAATTGAATTGAAATTCAGTGACTCCCCGTTATATGTCATGTTTCAACTATTGCCGGGTTGTGATCCGTTGCATAGTTAGACCGCATAACGAGAGAATATTGCTGGGTCATTTAACAATATACCTCGTTGAGTTTCTTGCCGGATTCTTCGCAGCAGAGGTTTTTCCGAACCGGTGGTAGATTTTTTTTTGACATTCATAAGTGCTTGTTATAGCCTAAATTGAATAAAAATATTTTGACTTTGACTTTGACTTTGAATTGCCATCAGACCATCCAGATTTCAATCCAATTTGAAATTTTGTAGTGTGCACGTATTGCAATGTGCATTTACAATTTATTTAGTGAATATTGTTTCACATGTAGCTTTCTAAACTGTTGGTTTGTCTGTTTCTAGATAATCTCGAATGCGGGAACTAAACAACCCACCAACTGGAATTTAAGTTGCGAACTATCAAGCGTCTAGCCGAAACTCGGTCGAACTAAAATTAGGACATAAATTAACTTGACGTTATTAGAGACGGAATTTTGTTTAACTGCAACATTTCGGGAGAAAGTTAAATAGTTTCAGAAGTTAAATTAGGGTGAGTGCTTTTAATATTAATTCGTGTGTTGTGAAGAATGTTGGTCCCTAGTCAACCACTAGGATGCCGTTAGCGAGTATTTCTCGGGTGATAGAACCTTATACAAGTCTGGATCTTTACCATTATCGTACTGGCTAGCAGTAGTGCTTGTTTGGCTGTACTCAGACGTGGAGAGTGAGACAGCCTATAAATTTACTAGCACATGATATATTCTGTCTTAGCCCTCTAGACTGAAAACTTAAATGTTTACCCTCTTGGGTTGCGAGTGACCGTAGATGGTGGTGCTCATTTACTTTTCCTTATACAGAAGGTCTATGTCTACGTCTATGTATACATGGTCCATAAACATATTTGTTTTTTTTAATCTCTCACTTCTTCTTTTTAACCGACTTCAAAAACGAGGAGGTTATCAATTCGGTTGTATTTTTTTATGTTTGTTACCTCAGAACTCCGTCATATGACCTGATTTGAAAATGTTTGCCTTCAATCAGGTCCCATAAGCACCAAATCAGGATCTGATGATTGGATCTTAAGGAAATCGAGGGAACTCTTCAAATATTGTAGGGACACCTATAATAAATTGGATATATTTAGTAGTAACTTGTACATTGCTCTTGAAAATCATCATTTGGTGAAGTGGAACTGATAATGAAGACCATAGTTGACCATCGCAGTTACTACTCAATAACAAGTATTTCACGGGTTAAATTTCGATACTTTAACACAGTTGCTAAGCAATTTATGCTCCTCGTAATACATATGGTGAAATGGAATGGGTGGTGAAGCACCAGGACTCCTCAATAATGAACGTCTCTGCATCGGAAAAAGCAATCTTTCGTAAAAGGTAACAAGCAGTTGTCATTAAACAAAAATCGTGAAAAAAAAAATTATAACAAAAAATTTAACCGACTTCAAAAGACCATGATAATAATTTTCTACCAGTTTGAAGTCGTTGCCTCAGCACGAGCCAGCAGGAGTGATTAAAGCCCAATTATATAGTGCGTAAGTGAGGTAGACGACTATAGGTCCACTCCTGCTGGCTCGTGCTGAGGCACCGACTTCAGACTGGTAGAAAATTATTTTCATGTTTTTTTGTAGTCGGTTAATTTTTTTGTTATATATTCTTTTATCATAGTGTTTTATTAGTTCAACTCTCATAATAGCTACTGATAGCAGGGTTAGTTAGTTTTTTTTATTTATTTTTTACATGAAACTGACCGTAATTGACCCCTATCTCACCTGATGTTTGTCTAGTCTTACATGACTTGGGCTTGGTTATAAGGTAAACATACGAACGCTCGTCTCTGTCCCAATACTTGGCATCTTTAATCTGATGTCAATTTCGATAAAGATGACAGCAGGGTGTCGTCTATTGGGCATTAGCGTGTCGGGCACTCGGGCGTTTACCTTACGTTTTGCGATTTTTCGATTTCCATCATCAAAACATTGTTATGATATTTTTTTCAACCTTGCTAATTGCTGTGATCAAATTTATTTGAAATTTGATTATGACAATGAATTTTACTTTGATGACAACGTAAAGGCGTATCGTCAGCAAAACAGCTTGAATGAAAACGTTTTCATATTTAAATGCGTATTCGAAACGATGGAACAGTTCAATGTTCATCTGACTTCAAGATGGCCGCATAAAAGCGGTATTGTTATTGGCAACCTGCTGCAGTAAACTCTGCAATGTTCTTACCGTAGCTTTATACATAAGAATAGACTTTGAATTGGCATTGCAGGTGAGCCTGGTCGCTCTTTTTATTCAAGTTAAACTCATCTAGCTATACGAAACTAGCTGAGCGGCGAACAACGAAAGCTATCATCCATTGTTCAATGAATAGTTAATTTTATTAGTCTTTTTATTTTCTAGATGTTCTTTTCGCCCATATCCAGAATAACTCTGTTTAGTGGTTTGTGTTGTGATTTTGTTACTTATTATTAGTACTTTATGTACCTGTATTTTGTATTACTTTATTTTTGTGAACTATTATTGTATATTTGTATAAGTACACTTTTCTTTAGTTTTCATTAATTTTAACAGATGGCTCAGTTATTGTATAGTAATGGCGTGGATAATTAACATAATAATTAAATAT